>NC_067487.1:84306809-84606809 GCF_947179515.1 Apodemus sylvaticus
CGATCTAATTTTGTGCTGGAATGCCTGGGCTGGTATGTTGAACCGATTCACCACCCAGGTGGCTACATTTGGACTAAATGAGCTGTGAAGGGTTTCATCTTTGCCCATCACAGTCTTCTTTAGGAGAGCCCACAGTATGCAGCCACTGCTTCGACATGATTTGTCACAACCCATCAATAGAAAATAAATTATTGCCATTCTCACTTGTCAATGGGCTTGTCTTCACTTCGGCTGGCCTAATGATTAGAAGCTCAAAGGGAACATTTCCCATCTTTGTGGAGCGTGATTATGGCCGAACAGACTGTTCCCCTATGTGTCTTGGCTAGTAAAAACACATAGGGAAAGCAAATTAATTGGCTGTTTTGCGCCAGTGATTAGAACATTACACTTGAAGTCTGCAGAAACTGATATTAGGCAAGCAAGATTAGGTTGGTTCTGACTTTTATTTGCTTAGTGCAACATGATTAGCAACTGCTTCAGTCAAGGCCCGTGCACTTGCCTCCGCGGAAGCAAATCTTCGCAGTATAATGATGCTGCAGAACCGTAGCTGATAAGCAGGCGCTGAGCAAAAAATCAAAAAATCTCTTTGGGAAGGAAGCAAATAAGGAGATGTAACAGAGAACTCATCAAATAGCTTTAGAGTCGTTCTTATATCTGGCACTTTTGAAATTATATGCCTAGGAAACACATTCTGCAAGCCATATTTTCAGAATGTAGCGACAGTAATTGTGCCTGCTCAGGAGACAAAGAATAAAAGTACCCAAGAAGCAACAGAAGTAGAAGGTGACACCTTTCAATGAACTAAGTAAAAATAAGCTTGTGTTAGACTAAAAAAAAAAAAAAAGTCCTCCATTTTAAAAACAAAGTGCAAGCACACAGAGAGCAACAAAAGCAAAGACATAGTGGCGGGGCATCAAACCAGACCCCATCATTAAACTCGGAGATGCATACATCAAAGAGAAAATAGCACTAGGAAATTAAGCCTAGGTGCAGATTTTAATTTCCTTGTTAACAGCTTTGCCTGGAATATAATGAGAAGTGATTTATCTAACAGAATCCTAAACCTAGGTGGAGTGCAAGAGAAAACATATCCGACACTTTGATTTTTATAAACATGGTCATAGTTTAGATTTTGGTTATGTCCTCTAAACTAAGGTTTGTTTTTTTTTTTTAACCATTTCATCTTCTTGTCTACTTTTACCCAGGAATAGGACAGGAATAATATTAACAATAAGGTATAAAATGTTTCTAGCTACTATTCTGTCTGGTCTTCTTGGTGGATTCTTTTTCACTGCTCATTCTTTAGCCTAGAAACGCCTGAGAGTGCGACTGAATATCTACATACTGCATGGTTTAGAAACACTGTGTGCGGGGCCATGTGTTTGTCGTGCTTAGTTTTGCTTTCAGCCCTGCCATACATAGTGCCACCTGTGGGCTAATCTCACAGAGCCACCTCTGCTTTGTAGCACTGCAAATACACGGAAGCTTTTCTCCTTAGCTGAGATATTCTGGCTTACCAGATCCTTGAGCTTTCTGTTTCTCTTTAATGTTTCTGTTTGTACTAATGTTGTTTGGAAGAATAAGGCTTTCGGCTCCCCACACCTCATCACCTGTTGGTTTCTGAATTACACTTTCCAACTCATCTGCCACATGGCTAGTGGACTTTGCACAAGGAATCCTTGTCTGCCCAAGGCTTGAGTTCTCTCATCCTTTATTCTGTTACAGCACATGTATTTTGTTCCCTCTTTTAAAACATTTTTTTTCTTAGTAAAATCCAACTCCTTCATTTTGTATATTGAGTCCTACCTGAGACTCACTTTTCTTTCATTGTAGGCATCGTCTCAGCTTAATTACTGCATTTACAAACATGCTCAGCGCTGAGCCATCTGCCCACGTGTGACCCACAGGGTACATTCTTCACCAACTTTGACCACTAGGTCCTGTTTTCTTACTTAGGTTCTGGGATGTGACTAGACACCTTGTGCACACACAGACGAGAACCGGTGCCTTCTGATATTATGTATCTACATCAGAACTAACTGAGCAGTCATGGGAGAGATTGTGTGCTACAGAAGTACATTTACAGCGTTGTTTTGCATTAACACTTTTACTAATCAATTACTATGTAAAGCTACGCTCTCTATTAAATGATTGATATTAAAGATGTACTACAGCATTAATGTGTGGCTTGAATGTATTTATGATACTTTATATTCAATAGTAAGGATTTATACAGCATACATTCATCATATCTGGACAAGTAAAACTTTTAAATGTGAAGTAATCTTGTATTTCTCAAACTTTTCACAGTCAGATGAAAAATTAACTCTTCAAAGTCAAACTGAACATTCTTGTCTTACTTATACATCATGCACAATCAGAATTTCAACAGTGTTCAATGTCCAGACTAAGAACAGGAGCTTCAAATTCACACGTCTCATGCCCACTGGTGAGTGGCCACGGGAGGTGCGTACTGACAGTGTTACAGTTAAATACTCTCAGCTTAGACAGAGCCCTGTGCTGCAGAAGTGCAGCCAGCAGTTGGAGGTTTGTAAGGGAACTCAGCAAAGTAAGAACGCAGGAGAAAAGGTAAAGGAAGGTTCCTGTTGCCCTTAGGCTGAGAACGAACATTTTTCTCCCTGGCAGTCCAGCCCCACCTTCACCATGAAGGAAGCAGTTATTTGTATTTTCATATTAGAGAAGCAAATTTGATTTTTACCCTCAGGAAGTTACTACCTCTGTCTTACAAGATTGTTTGCAAAACAATTATCCTTGAATAGATTAGAACAGAAGTTACCACAGATACATAGAAAATGGCATGAAAAGCTACCATATAAAGTTTTAAATACTGATAGCAAACATTTTGAGTATTTCTATGGCTCTGGTGGTTGCGTGAAAATTATGTGTATGTCAGTGATTCTGTAAATGGTTCTGTAAGATGTATGCTCTTATATCCATTTCACAGATGAGAAAAGTGAGGCTCCTTGTCCCACCTGGGGACTTCACAGGCACTTGCTGCAAAAGGCCCCTCCCTGTTTTTATCTTTTTTAAGTAGGTGACCAAATCATAAACATGTGAGAGCCTATCTTGAGTTTAGACAAAGAAAAGTCACTCATGTTCTTTGAATTAAACACATGAAATGTAAGCTATGTTTAAGAGGATAATATTGTATGACAGTGTATGTAAGTGAATATTAAATTGCCTCTATATTTCTATTTATCGATGAAACACCCAGTTAAGCAACTTGAACAGATTTTCCTATTTGTTTATTATTTACTTTGTATCTATGGGATGCTGGCGTACATGCTATGTTGCATGTATGGAGGCAGAAGATAGCTGGGGAAGCCAGTTCTCTCCTACCTTGTGAGTTTCAGGGACTGGAGTCGGACCATCAGGCTGATGGCATGTGCCTTCTACTCACTGAATCATCTTGGAAACAATTTTAGAGTCTGACAGTTTTAAAGACCAATAGAAGTGGAGTGAGACTTTTGCAGGTCTAAAAGCCGAAAATCGCCTGGTGAAAGCATGGTGGGATACCAAGGAAGGAACTAGAATAGAATAATCAAAATTGCCAATGCAAGAGAGAGAATGATAAAGTGGATGGAAGTCCAAATGGACTGCAAAGCAGAGAAGCTAATGAAAGCAGTAAATAAAATACATTGTGAGCTAAGCAACAATATCGAACAGATGCATTTTATATAAACCCAAGAAGAGTTCATTCATACCCTCTCATCTGTATCATACCAATACAAAGACCAGGTTACCCATGGGAAGCAGGGACAAATTGACTACAGGACATAGCAAGGACTTGTATTTAGACTTAAGGTGAGGACTGTGGGAATTACAATTTTTATTAGACAAAAAAAAAATATTGAAAAAGAATATAGGAAAACGCTTTCTGTGTAGAACACAAGATAAAAATAGAAAGTAAGATATAGGAATTAAAATTACTTCTTTTCTTTATTGGTGATCTTATTTAACTATTGGCCTATGTATTGGTTTGAATGTGAATGGCCCTTGTACAGTCTTATGAAGGAATGCTTGGTCCCTCATTGATGCAACTGTTTTGGGAAGAATTAGGAGCTGTGGCCTTGTTGGAAGAGGTGCATTACTTGGTTTGGGTGAGCTTTGACGTTTCCAAGCCCATGCCCAGCACAGTCTTCACTCTCTGCCTCCTAGTTATGGGTCCTAGCTGTTGTTCCATGCCTGGTTGCTTACTGCCAAGCTCTCTGCCATGATTGTTATAGACTCACTACATGAAACTGTAAACAAGTGTCCAATTAAGTGCCTTTTTAAAAACAAGTAGTCTTCATACTAAGTGAGGTAACCCAGTCTCAAAAGATCAATCATGGTATGCACTCACTGATAAGTGGATATTAGCCTAGAAACTTTGAATACACAGGACATAATCCACAAATTAAATGATGTCCAAAAAGAATGGAGGAGTGGCCCCTGGTTCTGGAAAGACTCAGTGCAAGAGTATAGGAGAATTCCAGAACAGGGAAGTGGGAAGGGGTGGATGGAAGAATAGGGGGATGGAAGAGGGCTTATGGGACTTGCGGGGAGTGGGGACCCAGAAAAGGGGAAATCATTTGCAATGTAAATAAAAAAAAAAAGAAAGTAATTAAGCCGGCTCTCAGTGGCCCTGTTTCCCATCTTCTCCGATGACTGTAACGGCCATGTCTATTTGGGTTCACCCCGCCAGGTGTGGTGCTCTTAGCTGCCTTTAGGGCATCCCAGACTTATTTTCTATTACTGTTTTAACTGTTTTCTTCTCCAATCTCAAAATCACCTGAACATTGTTTGGTGAGCCTTTTTAGGGGAACAAAGTTTATGGCCACTGTATATGCATTTGGCCCAACTCAGAGCACTTTCCAATCATAGACCAACTGCCCTCCTGAGATCAATCAGACAAACACCCTTGTCTGACAATCTCCTTCCAGCTGCTGTAGAATCTTTTCTTCTGACTGTTGCCACCTCCTAGCACATACTCCACCTACCTCAGTCCTGTCAGATATGTCTGACTCTGCATATCCGTCCCTGCCCATCCTTCATGGCTTCTGTTCATGAAAACCTATAAGCATCCCCAAGCACTCTCACACTCTTGGCCTCCATAGTGGGTTCTCCATTTGTATTCTACCAAGATGGACTCCTGCCACCATGAGTCAAGGTTCAATCTGTTCCATTGCCATTTTCCCTCTTACAGCTCTTCTCTTAGGATTTTATCACATTTGAGAAAGGCAAGGCTGATATCAGAATGGGGCTCTCTCAAATTCACCTTAATATTGTCCTGTCAGCTTGCAATATAGATAAGCTGGTTTGTTTGATCATTAAGTATACATTATTGGGACTCTCCACCTGCAGAGAGCAGGGAAGAGCAAAGGAAGAGGTTTGGAAGACCACTCTGGAAGTATATAGGAACAATTTAGGTCTGTTGAGAATACAGTCTGAGACTCTGTAAGGTTAACAAGGGAAATAAGAATATCTGTCAAAGATATGCTGAGGAGATGGCTGGAGAGAGCTTGTTCCATTCAGCTAGACAGGTAGATTTTTGTACTTGGATTTTTAACATTGATCAGGAGAAATAGTGACTAATTTGTGGTAACTGTATATAAGGCAGTTACTGCCTGCTGCCCTTACCCTACTCCCTGCCAGAAGACCCCAGATTCCTCTTTACTATAGAGGGCTTGCTCTATACTGAACAGGTTAATGTCAGTACTATGTGGTCTCTGAGGAAGGGAACCATTTTTCTCCACTTCACCTATACAGAAAAACATTTGTGAGAAGGATGTCCACAACCCTCTCGATAGGTTACGCAGGCCATGGAATTAGCTGGCTATTTATTTTTTACACATTGTTAATTTGCTGATATTGCCCTTTATTTGGTGATAGTTTGGGAGGACTGAAAAGCAGAGATCAATTAAATTAAGATCCATATTTTAATTTTCTAGTTGCTAAATGTCCATGAATCTATGTTAATTAATAACTCAAATCAGCTCTCATTTACACATTTACTCCTTAATTATTGTGATTATCTCCACTTTAAAATTCTGTTTTAAGTGGAAATAGGCCCCATAAAACAAAAACATATTATCACATACCCATGTTGACACAAGAGGGAAATCAGAACATTTGAAAGGTGTCTCCTCATTTACTATACTTACACAAAAGAATGGACTATGAAGCAATTAACATTCCAGACTTAAAGTATCTTTAAAGTATCTCAATGTCTGACCAAAACATTTTACACTGATTCATATATTTTAACTCTAGTTTATCTGGTGAGTGCAGATGCAGTTTCAGGGAACTATACATAGTTTTTATATTATATTATATTTGGTGTAAATAACACAACATAAGGAAAGAAGCTGGTAAGAATAAAAGGCTTCACTATTAAAAAGCATGCATTGTCAGTGGCATTTAATATTGTTTCCATTACATGTGAGTAGAGGTCTACAAAGCTGAACGCGAGTAGCCGCAGTAAGGCACAGGGCCACAGAATAGCAACGAGGGAAAGATGCTATGATGCGGTCCATGCTATCCACACTCACAGGACCCCCATGAACTACACCGTGCCATTCCTCATACCATCTCTCACTTTTAGGCATGCACTTTAAAGCCATATTACTGAACTAAATACTATTATCTTGAAATTCACACAGAGATAGAATACTATTAAACTAAGGCAAAGAGGAATTATGATATACCCCTATACATAGATATATGAAAGGCCCTCTGAATCAACTAAGCAAGGCTCATAGGAACTCAGGGGACGAAGCAGCAAGCACAGGGTCTGCATGAGTCAGCAGCAGGTCCTGTGAGCAATATAGATACCAGCAAAGTATTTTATGAGACTCCTAAGTGTGAGGATGAATGTGATTATTTTTCTTTTTATTTATTATTTCTCATATATCATACCGTGACGGCAGTTTCCCTCCCTCTTCTCCCTCAGTCTCTTTCCCATCTCCCCTTTCCCCCCAGATCCACCTGTCTTCACCTTGGCTCAGATAAGCGAACCCCTTCAAAGGACATCAAACAAATACAGCATAACAAGCTACAATAAGACCAGGCACAAATGATCACATCAAGGCTGGGTGAGGCAACCCAGTAGGAGAAAAGGGTGCCAAAGCCAGCAAAAGAATCAGAGACAGCTCCCACCCTCACAGTCAGTAGTCACATAAGAAATGCTGAGCTACACAACCATAACATGTATGCAGAAGACCTAAGTCAGACCCATCCAGGTTCTCTGATCTTTATAAGCCCATTGGTGGAACTCTGATTATTTTTTAAATTTTATTAGATTTTTGCTTTAATTACACTTCAAATGATATCCCCTTTCCTCATTACCCCTCTGTAAACATCCTATCCCACCCCCTCCCAGTGCTCACCTCCACCTTAATTTCTTGACTTGCAGTCACCTATTCTGGGGCATCGAGCCTTCCCAGGACCAATGGCCTCTCCTCTCACTGATGTCTGAAATGGTCATCTTCTGCTACATATGTAGCTTGAGGCATGGGTCCCTCCATGTGCACTCATTGGCTGGTGGTTTAGTCCCTGGGAGCTCTGGGGGTACTGGTTGGTACATAATGTTGTTCCTTCTGCAAGGCTGCAAACCTCTTCAGCTTCTTGGGTACTTTCTCTAGCTGCTCCATTGGGAACCCTATGTTCATTCTATTGGTTGGCTGTAAGCCATGGGTATTTTGATCCACCTTCCAATGAGGATCAAAGTATCCACATTTTGGTCTTCCTTCTTGAGCTTCAAGTGGTCTGTGAGTTGTATCTTGTGCATTCTGAGCTTTTGGGTTACTATCCACTTATCAGTGAGTGCATAACATATGTGTTCTTTTGTGATTGGGTTATCTTACTCAGGATGATATTTTCTAGATCTATCCATTTGCCTATGAATTTCATGAATTCGTTGTTTTTAATAGCTAAGTAGTACTCCATTGACTAAATATACTACATTTTCCATATCCATTCCTCTGCTGAGAGACATCTGGGTTCTTTCCAGCTTCTGGCTATCATAAATAAGGCTGCTATGAACATAGTAGAGCATGCATCCTTATTACATGTTAGAGCACCTTCTGGGTATATGCCCAGGAGTGGGATAGCTGGGTCCTTGGGTAGTGCTATGTCCAATTATCTGAGGAACTGCCAAACCGATTGCCAGAGTGGTTTTACCGACTTACAATCCCACCAGCAATGGAGAAGT
The DNA here is from genome assembly GCF_947179515.1 of Apodemus sylvaticus. Classification (NCBI taxonomy): domain Eukaryota; kingdom Metazoa; phylum Chordata; class Mammalia; order Rodentia; family Muridae; genus Apodemus; species Apodemus sylvaticus. The sequence continues at coordinate 84,315,022 of NC_067487.1, forward strand.
GTTCCTCTTATTCCAATCCTCTTCAGCATTTGCTGTCCCCTTCTGCAAGGCTGCAAACCTCTTCAGCTCCTTGGTTCCTTTCTCTAGCTCCCCCATTGGGGACCCTGTGCTCAGTTCAATGGCTGGTGATTGAGAGTTTTTCTGGACATAGTAGACTGGGCTGGCATTTATGTTCTCTTAGGGTCAGCATGAGGTCTTCCCAGAATCTTCAGGCTTTCATGGTCTCTGGTGAGAAGTCTGATGTAATTCTGATAGGTCTTCCTTTATATCTTACTTGGCATTTTTTTCCTTACCGCTTTTAATATTCTTTCTTTGTTTAGTACATGTTTAGTCTTTAATGTGACAGGAGGAATTTCTGTTCTGGCATTTGGAGTTCTGTAGGCTTCTTGTATGTTCATGGGCATCTCTCTATGGTCAGGGAAGTTTTCTTCTATAATTTTGTTGAAGATATTTACTTGCCCTTTAAATTGTAGATCTTCACTCTCTTCTATACCTATAATCCTTAGGTTTGGTCTTCTCATTGGGTCCTGGAGTTCCTGGATGTTTTGGGTTATACACGTTTTGCATTTTGCATTTTTTGACTGTTGAGTCAATGCTTTCTGTGGTATCTTCTGCATCTGAGATTCTTTCTTCTATCTCTTGTATTATGTGGTTGATATTTGCATCTATGACTCTTGATTCCAAGGTTTACTATCTCCAAAATTGCCTTGCTTTGTGATTTCTTTGGTATTTCTACTTCCATTTTTAGATCCTGGATGGTTTTGTTCAGATACTTCACTTGTTTGTTCATGTTTTCTTGTAATTCTTTAAGGGACTTTTATGTTTCCTTTTTAAGGGCTTCTTCCTGTTGACTCATGTTCTCCTGTATTTCTTTAAGAGATTTTTGTGTTTCCTTTTTAAGGGCTTCTACCTGTTGACTCACGTTCTCCTGTATTTCTTTAAGGGAGTTATTTATGTCCTTCTAGAAATCCTCTATCAGCATCCAGAGATGTGATTTTAAATCCAGATCTTGCTTTTCTGGTGTGTTGGGGTATCTAGGACTTGCTGGTGTGGGAGAACTTGGTTCAGATGGTATCATGTTGCCTTGGTTTCTGTTGGCAATGTTCTTGTGTTTGCTTTTTGCCATCTGGTTATCTCTGGTGTTAGCTGGTGTTGCTGTCTCTGACAATGGCTTGTCTTCCAAGCAAGCCTCTATATCTGTGCTCCTGGGAGACCAGTTTTCTCTGTGTTTATAGGTATGTAGGTACTCCCACGAGACATGCTCTCTTGTGGTTGTTTGTGGGTATATATCTCTGTGGCCCTGATCAGTTCTGGGTGAGGGCAGAAAACAGAAGACTTCTGTCCCAGGCTGCTCTTAGGTTCTTGTGTCCTCAGGGTTTCCGGCTGCTTCCTCTGAGCAGCAGCGCAGATTTCACCTGTGCAGACTGTCCTTTCTGTGCTGATGGGTGTTTAGCTACGTTCCTGTGCCACTTGGAGATGGCACACTGTGGCAGAGGATGGTCCCAAGCAGGAGACAGAAACAGGAAGGCTTTTGCCAGAGGGTTCTGGATGGGATCCTCTGAGCTGCAGAGCAGGTCTCGCCCGTGCTGTCTTCTCTGTGCTGCTGGGTGGTGAGCTACCTTCCTGTGCCACTTGGAGATGGCATGCTATGGCAAAGGACATCCCCAACCCCTATCATGCACTTTTATCACTATTGCTCTGTAGTATAGCTTGAGGTCAGGAATGGTGATACTGCCAGAAGTTTTGTTATGGTTGAGAATAGTTTTCGCTATCCTAGGTTTTTTGTTATTCCAGATAAATTTGGATATTGCTCTTTCTAACTCTAGGAAGAATTGAGTTGGAATTTTGATGGCGATTGCATTGAATATGTAGATTGCTTTAGGCACGATGGTCATTTTTACTATATCAACAGTACCAGTCCATGAGCATGGGAGATCTTTCCATCTTCTGAGATTTTCTTTAATTTCTTTCTTCAGAGGCTTGATGTTCTTGTCATCGATCTTTCACTTGCTTGGTTAGAGTCATACCAAGGTATTTTATATTATTTGTGACTATTATGAAGGGTGTAATTTCCCTAATTTCTTTCTCAACTTCATTATCCTTTGAGTATAGGAAGGCTACTGATTTGTTTGAGTTAATTTTATATCCAGCCACTTTGCTGATGTTGTTTATCTGGTTTAGGAGTTTTCTGGTGGAATTACTGGGGTAACCAAAATATGCTATCATATCATCTGCAAAGTAATACTCTGACTTCTTCCTTTATAATTTGTATCCCTTTGACTTCCTGTTGTTGTCTAATTGCTCTGGCTAGGACTTCAAGTACTATATTGAACAGGTAGGGAGAGAGTGGAGAGCTGTGTCTACTCCCTAAGTAGTGGGATTGCTTCAAGTTTCTTTCCATTTAGTTTGATGTTGGCTACTGGTTTGCTGTATATTGCTTATACTATGTTTAGGTATGGGCCTTGAATTCCTCTTCTTTCCAGAACTTTTATCAAGAAGAGGTGTTGGATTTTGTTGAATGCTTTTTCAGCATCTAATGAAATCAGCATGTGGGTTTTTTTCCTTTGAATTTGTTTATATAGTGGATTACATTTATGGATTTCTGTATATTGAACCATCTCTACATCACTGTGATGAAGCCCATTTGATCATGTTGGATGATCATTTTGATGTGTTCTTGGATTTGGTTGGCAAGAATTTTATTGAGCATTTTTGTATTGATATTCATAAGGGAAATTGATCTAAAGTTCTCATTCTTTGTTTGGTCTTTGTGTGGTTTAGGCATCAGAGTAATTGTGGCTTCATAGAACAAATTAGGTAGTGTTCCTTCTGTTTCAATTTTTTGGAATAGTTTGTCGAGTATTGGTATTAGGTCTTCCTTGAAGGTCTGATAGAACTCTGATTAAACCCTTCTGGTCCTGTGATGTTTTTTGGGGGGAGGGGTTGGGAGACTATTAATGACTGCTTCTATTCCTTTAGGGGTTATGGAATTGTTTAGATCATTTATCTGATCCTGATTTAACTTTGGTACCTGATATCTGTCTAGAAAATTGTCCATTTCATCTAGATTTTCCACTTTTGTTGAGTATAGGTTTTTGTAGTAGGATCTAATGACATTTTGGATTTCCTCAGCATCTGTTGTTATGTCTCCCTTTTCATTTTTGATTTTGCTGATTTGGATACTTTCTCTGGGTCCTCTGGTTAGTTTGGCTAAGGGTTTATCTATCTTGTTTTTTTCAAAGAATCAGTTCCTGGTTTGGTTAATTCTTTGTATAGTTCTTTTTGTTTCTATTTGGCTGATTTTAGCCCTGAATTTGAGTATTTCCTGCTGTCTATTCCTCTTGGGTATATTCGCTTCTTTTTGCTCTAGAGCCTTCAGCTGTTCTGTCAAACTCTTAGTGTATGCTCTCTCCAGATTCTTTTGGGAGTCACTCAGAGCTATGAGTTTTCCTCTTAGCACTGCATTCATTGTGTCCCATAAGTTTGGGTATGTTGTACGTTTGTTTTCATTAAATTTTAAAAAGTCTTTAATTTCTTTATTTTTTCCTTGACCAAGCTTGCATTGAGTAGAATGTTTTTCAATTTCCATGTGTATGTGGACTTTCTGTTGGTTTTGTTGTTATTGAAAAACCATCCTCAGTCCATGGTGATCTGATAGGGTCCATGGAATTATTTCAGTCTTTTTATATCTGCTGAGATCTGTTTTGTGACAGAGTATATGGTCAGTTTTTTAGAAGGCACTGTGAGGTGCTGATAAGAAGGTATATTCTTTTGTTTTCAGATAAAATGTTCTATAGATATCTGTCAGACCAATTTGGTTCATGACTTCTGTTAGTTTTACTGTTTGTCTGTTTGGTTTGTGTTTCCCTGATCTGTCCATTGATGAGAGTGGGGTATTGAAGTCTCCCACTGCTATTGTGTGGGGTGCAATGTGAGCTTTGAGCTTTAGTAAAGTTTCTTCTATGAATGTGGGTGCCTTTGTATTTGGAGCAAATATGTTCAGAATTGAAAGTTCATCTTGGTAGATTTTTCCTTTGATGAGTATGAAGTGTTATTTATTCCTTATCTTTTTTGATTACTTTAGGTTGAAAGTCAATTTTATTCTATGTTAGAATGGCCATGTCAGCTTGTTTCTTGGTACCATTGCTTGGAAAATTGTTTTCTAGGCTTTTACTCTGAGGTCTTTGTGCCTGAGGTGAATTTTCTGTATGTAGCAAAATTCTGGGTCCTGCTTAGGTATCCAATCTTTTAGTGTATGTCTTTTTATTGGAGAATTGAATCCATTGATATTAAGAGATATTAAGGAGAAATGACTGTTGCTTCTTGTTACTTTTGCTATTAGAGGTGGAGTTATGTTCGTGCGGCTCTCTTCTTTTTGGTTTGTTAAAAGAAGATTAATTCCTTGCTTTTTCTAGTGTGTAATTTCCATCCTTTTGTTGGTGTTTTCTATTCATTATCCTTTGAAGGGCTGGATTTGTGGAAAGATATTGTGTAAATTTGGTTTTGTTATGGAATACCTTGGTTTTTCCACCTATGGTAATTGCGAGTTTTACTGGGTATAGTAGCCTGGGTTGGCATTTGGGTTTCCTTAGGGTCTGTATGACTTCTGCCCAGGATCTTCTGGCTTTCATATTCTCTGGCAAGAAGTCTGGTGTAATTCTAATAGGTCTGTACCTATATGTTACTTGATCTTTTCCCTTTACTGCTTTTAATATTCTTTCTTTGTTTAGTGCATTTGGTGTTTTAATTATTATGTGACAGGAGGAATTTCTTTTCTGGATAAATCTATTTGGAGTTCCATAGGCTTCTTGCAAGTTCACGGGCATCTCTTTCTTTAGGTTAGGGAAGTTTTCTTCTATAATTATTTAAAGATATTTACTGGCCCTTTAAGTTGGAAATCTTCACTCTCTTCTATACCTATAATCCTTAGGTTTGGTCTTCTCAGTGTGTCCTGGATTTCCTGGATGCTTTGGGTTAGGAGCTTTTTGCATTTCACATTTTTTGTCTGTTGTGTCAATGCTTTCTATGTTATCTTCTGCACCTGAGATTCTCGCTTCTATCTCTTGTATTCTGTTGTTGATTCTGGCATCTATGATACCTGACTTCTTACCTAGGTTTTCTATGTCCAGAGTTGTTTCCCTTTGTAATTTTTAAAATTGTTTCTATGTCCATTTTTAGATGCTGGATGGTTTTGTTCGGTTCCTTCACCTGTTTGGTTGTGCTTTCCTGTAATTCTTTAAGGTGTTCTACTTTTTTTTAACATGTGTTCTCCTGTATTTCTTTAAGGGAGTAATTTATATCCTTGAAGCCCTCTATCAGCATCATAAACTGTGATTTTAAATCCAGATCTTGTTTTTTGGTGTGTTGGGGTATCCAGGATTTGCTGCTGTGGGAAGATTGTGTTCAGATGGTTCCATGTTGCCTTGATTTCTGTTGGTAACATTCCTATGTTTTTCTTTTGCCATCTGGTTATCTCTGGTCTTAGTTGGTCCTGCTGTCTCTGGCTGGTGCTTGTCCCTCCTTTGGGCCTGCAAGCCTTTCTCAGCACCCCTGTGTCACCAGCTCTCCCCTGGCACAGAGTGCTGTGGCTCAGCCCAGCTCCTGGGTACAGGTGGAGCCTGGATGGACCCTATCCCAGCTGCTCTGCCACTCTTGTGTTCCCTGTGCTCCTGGCTGTACCTGCCCTCTTAGTTCCTGGAGAGAAAATGGCTGGGAATCTGATTCTGGTGCTTGTTCTTGAGACTCTTTTCATTCTGTTGGGTTCCTATATCCAACTTTAATATGACAGCCCTTGGCCTTATTTATTAAATTTTATTTTGTCTTGTTTGGTCATTATCTCTTAGAAGTCTCTTCTAATGGAAGACAGGAAGAGAGTGGATCTAGAAAGGAAAGGATGTGGGGAAGAAGTGGGAAGATCAGAGGGATGGGAAACCATAATGAGGATATACTGTATGAGAAAATAATCTATTTTCAATAAAAGAAAAAGTGAATGTGTTAAAGTCACACTTAGTGTAAATATCACACTGAGAATAAATGACAGTTAAGCATTCATCCCTAAATAGGACATCTATATCACAGATACCAGACTCTAGAGCACATCAGGATAATGCAGAGAAATCTATAAGACCCAGAAGACAGGGAGAGTTCCATGAAACACTGCTATCCAGTTATGGTACAATGGCAGACATGAGTGCATCACAGAAACTGACAGATACCTGTACAAGGCTCTGTACAAGTTCTCAGCTGTGCCCTTCAACATTGTATCGTAGGCAGAGAAACCCTCTACTATTCCCAAGGAGCTCATTAGTGTTAATGTTTGCTGTAGAGTGTAGAGTGTAGAGTGGGCTTTTCGTCACTTGCATACTACCTGGTGGACAAGTTGGAATGAAATTCAGAGGGAAAGGAAAAAGTGAAACAGGATAAGGAGATCTGAGTATAATCACAATAAAGTATATATATATGTATAAAATTCAAAATAGTACAGTTTATAAACTTTTAACAAACACCTCATTGGATAAACTCAGTCTCTCAGTTTCTACTTATATAGAATTCTAGAGAAAGAAAAATAATCTATGGTTATGAGTATGGGTTCCTGGAATCAACTGAGAAGAAGAACAATTGGAGTCTATGAATACAGAATTTAACCTGCTATATTCTGTGAAAATGAACTTAGTGCTATTTACAGAAAAGAAAGAGAGAAAGAAGGAAGGAAGGAAGAAAGAAAGAAAGAAAGAGAAAGAAAGAAAGAAAGAAAGAAAGAAAGAAAGAAAGAAAGAAAGAAAGAAAGAAAGAAAGAAAGAAAGAAAGAAAGAAAGAAAATCCCAAAGTACCAGACAAGCTCTGGGCAGAATCCAGAGAACATCAGAGAAGAGGGCATAAGGGAGGAAGACCAATGGATCCTCATGGTGATCCTAAAATAGCTGCCATTGCTAAATATTCTTTTAACTCTTGGGTACATTAAAGAATACTCCAGAATCATGAATGTGTTCAGTCAAAGTAACAAACAACACCCAAACCAAACAAAACCAAAAAACCCCCAAAACCCACCACCACCACCAAACTACTGACTATATGCTATATTTGGTCATAAAAGCATCCCATATATAGTTACCAAACCCAGACACTATTATGGATGCCAACAAGCACTTGCTGACAGGAGCCTGATATAACTGTCTCCTGAGAGGCACTTCCAGTGCCTGACAATTAGAGAGGGGGATGCTATCAGCCAACCAGTGGGCTGAGCACAGGTTCCCCAATGGAGGAGCTAGAGAAAGGACCCAAGGAGCTGAAGGCATTTGCAGTCCCCATAGGAGGAACAACAATATGAACCAACCAACAATACCCCCAGAGCTCCCAGGGACTTAACCCCCAACCAACGAGTATACATGGCAGGACCCATAGCTCTAGACACATATGTAGCAGAGGATGGCCTTATCAATGAGAGAGGAGGTCCTCGGTCCTGTGATTGCTCATTTCTCCAGTGTAGAAGAATACCAGGACAGGGATGCAGGAGTAGGTGGGTTACTGATTAGGGGGAAAAACGATGGGATATGGGATTTTGGGAAGGGAAATGAGGAAAGGGGATAGCATTTGAAACATAAATAACGCAAATATCTAATAAAAAAGCATCATATGCTAAAATAACAATAAAAGAAACACTGAAATTTCCTTGAAGCTGGATTCTATTATAATCCCAGGGTTAAAAGATGTAGGATTTAAGAGGGAATCCAAAGGACTATATTCTTATCACATTAAAAAATAGTATTGGAATAGCATTGAAAGACCTTACAAAGGTTTCCGCAAGCCTGATGATGTTTGTTATCAAACTGAAATGCTATTCAAGAGGAAATTTCCAGTTCCTTTGAAAACTGTCATGTCATGTGATGCTTTCTTGAAAGCTGTCTTATGAGAGGATGCTATGCTGAAACAGGCACTTGACAGGATATTTTGGTGAAGCAGACAGGTGAGAGGTCATGTGATGTTTTGCTGGTGTGGATGCTTGAGATGGTGTGTCATGTTTGGAAAAAGTATAAATGGAACCCCATAAACAGTGAGAGGTCACTCTTGAATTACTATGCTATGCAACATGTTTCTGGTCTTCACTGGTCTTGCTGTTCTTGGTTTGTCTTAACTTCACAGAGAGAAACACACCAAAGAACTTCATGGTACCGTGGCTGATTTTTGCTGCTTCTACTGATTCATTGCAGCCTTGCAGTTTCTGCTGGATAGAGCCACAGCTACTGATTCATGTTTGCCATTTGTTATTGGACGGGACTTCTAGTATTCTGACAACAAAGAGTGGAACTACCCAGAAGAACTACTTCTAGACAGATCTACAATCCCCTTTTCTATAATCCTTTTTTTCCCTATCCCTTCTCAGTGGCTAGAAGGGAAGTTGAAGCATTTAAGAACCCTAAATAGAGTAAGTTTAGAAAAATTTAAGCCTACCTGCTTTTCTACACCTTTTGTTTGGATCGTGCATTTCTTACAAGCCTTGAACATCCTTGCTTCTACCTTTTCCTGCTTCCCACTTCTCCACTTAATTGTATCTGATCATTCCTTTTTGGAAAATGGAGGAGCTTCATGTAGCTCTCCTTCGCTGTATAGAAACAACATCTAAAATTTATTCTTGACCAGAACCCCAAACATAACATAATGCCATTAATTGTGGTTCTCCTGCATTATATGATCTCTACACCTCATATATCTTAGTCTTGTTGTTCCCACTCACATCTTCCCATTACCTCATCACCATTCCAAAACCTTCACCAAACTTGTTGTTATAGTTTAGCCTTGACACTTAATTTAATTTTATTATTATTAATATTTTTAACTCAAATTACCATACAGTAACCATGATGATTGGACCAACAATGAAGAATAGCAAAGGGGCAGGAACAAGATCCGACTGAGGACTAACTATTTATGTATGCTGTCGTATATGAGCACACAATTCTCAAACGTGGACTGTCTTGAACCTTAATGAACACTATGCGCCCTATGAGCCCTAATACTTCTTTGCCTGGGCTGTCTTTTTGTGGTTATCATTTAAGTCTGGCATGTGAACTGTGCAGAGCAGAAGGTGACTGCAAGCAGCTGCTGTCTGTGACCCATTCTGTTTGGCCCATGTCTGTCCCCAGAGGGAATAGCATCCACAAAAGCAACACTGCATGTTAGCAATCTGACATTTTCCGAATCTGTTAAGTTGCACAAACGATTCTCTGCAATGCACCAATACACAGAATCTATAGAATGCACTTACTTCTGAAGCAGGAAGTATCCTGAAAAGGATCAAAGAAACCATAGTTTCTCATTTAGATTGAGTTAAGTATGTCCTAATTATTATACTAAGGATTTTCTAACTGGTGACATTTGCTTACTAATAATTTTTATCTTGCAAAAATATGAATGTTTTCTAATGGGAGGCATTTAAAATGCCTTAGTTAAAAAGATTAATTCAAAGAAAAGCTCTCTTTTAGATTCACACCAACATCTATCAGGTGGTATTATTTTTCTAATAGTCTTTTACTCTATCCTTCATATTCAAAAGAGCTTATGTCCAACCTATAATCATTTTCTTCTAATTAGACTAAATCATGGCTAATTACTCAAAATCATTCCTTTTCAAAATCAAATTCATTTCTTGTCATGACATTAAAAAATATACAAATAGCATCAGAATGCAAATTTCTATAAAAAAGAGATATCTTTTTATTTTCTTTAAATAGCATTAAACTCTTTCTCTGCAAGCAAAGTTCTCATGATTCTCTACTTCAATTAGTTTAGACCCAAGAAGGGCAAATATGTGAAGTAATAATTATATATGTTCTTGATAATTTTCTAAAGATTAGTTGTTGGCTGTACTGAAGCAAATCGTTTACTCTATTCTTAAAGAAGAGTCACATAACAACATGACTAGGTGGCTCCTAAAGGCTAACAGTAACTTGGGATGTACTCTGCATGAACTGTGTTGCCCTGTGTTCTCTCAGTGGTCCTGAGCTGGCTGAACTCCCTTCCAAGGCTGTCCTACTTTTACTCCTCCTGATGTGGCTTCTTCCCCCATTATCTAACTAATAAATCCACCATTCTTTCTCAGTTTCTGAGCCAGGATCATGTTTTTTTTCCCTTTGTATCCCTACTCCGTCCTCCTCTGATCAGTATGAGACATTGCTACCTTTCCTAGGATGGTGAGCTGTTCATTTTCCCAAAGTTGCCTTATAACTATCTGTTCTACATCACAATGTTTTTACATATGTTTATTAAGCATCTCCGCTATGTAAAGCCATAGTGCTGCACTTTCTGCTAGGACAAGTAAATTGAGATACCAACTGTAGATAGCACAAACTATTCTACTAGACTCAAATGAACAGATAAGATTAAATATAAGAATACATAAATAAAGAGGAAAACATCATTAGAAATGACAAGTACTCTTGGCACTCACAACACAGGAGAAAAACATGTATCAGAAATTCTGGTATTATTGCTGTAGGAAAGAAAAATGGCCCTAGCTTAACTAGGACCTGGGCATTATCTTGATCTTCATTAAATTAAGTTTTCATCTTTGCTTTTGCCTATTATGTCCCATCACAAATTCACATTGCATCCTAACTGCCAATTTGAAATTAGGAAGTATGGCCTTTGGACAAAGTCCTGTAGAATAGACTCTATACTTTTAGATGAAGACAGGTGATCTTGCTCTCAGTGCTCTGCCCCATGGGGACAGAACTTGAAGGTGGCCATCTGCAAATCAGAGAGTCAGCCTTCTCAGACACCAGATTGTAACACCTTGGTCTTAGATATTCTAGCCTCCAAAACAGTAAGAGATTGATGCTTGTTGATTGAGCTTGTTGTTGATCATGGAAATTTTTCATACCTACTTGAATTAAGACATTTGTCTGAATTGGAAATTTAGCTAAATGTTGAAAACAAATAATCAGAATATACTACTTAAGCATTCAGGAATTTTAAACACTAGTAGCACAAATTACATGGAGAAAGGAGAAAGCAGGTGTCTTTTGTTTAATGAACAAACCTTTCTTCATTTAACCAGCATGACTTTAAATGCCTCTTTATAGTACACCAGCCCTGTCTCAAATACAAATTCCATTTTTTGAGATCTTGACCCTGGGATAGCATTTCAATATCATCCTCTCTTGGTAGGTTTATACCTTTGGGCACTTTGAGTGGATATTAAAGTGTAATAAGGTATATTTTCCATGACTTTAAAATGCCTAGAAATAGAAGACAAAGTGTTTATGCCCCTTTCTGTGCCTCAGGAAATCACTCAATACAATAATCTGTTTCTTCTAGCTTTACGCTCCATATTACTGAATGTTCTATATCAATAAATCCTAACTCAATCAGACTTAGATGTTTTCTGTTGACCATTAATCTGCTGCAAGACCATACAAACTTGAGAACAGGACTCCTTAGTACTGTCAGGGGGCTCAGGAATCCTTGAACCTCCTCTTTTCTGGGCCATGGGCCTTGTCTTCATAGCTCCAAACATCTGTCTTGCCATTCGCTCTATGCTATGGCTTTTCTGCATTGCACTGGCCACAAATAAGTCCAAGGGCCACATCTAGACAGTGCAGTACAGTCATCAAACCCAGATACTATTGTGGATGCCAACAAACACTTGCTGACAGGAGCCTGATATAGCTGTCTCCTGAGATGCTCTACCAGTGCCTGACAGATACAGAGGTGGACGCTCTCAGCCAACCACTGAATTGAGCATAGGGTCCCCAATGGAGGAGCTAGAGAAAGGGCCCAAAGATCTGAAGAGGCTTACAGTCCCATAGGAGGAACAACAATATGAACCAACAAGTAGCACCAGAGCTCCCAGGGAGTAAACCGCCAACCAACGAGTACAAATGGAGGGATCCATGGCTCCAGCCACATATGTAGCAGAGGATGGCCTTGTTGGACATCAATGAGAGGAGCGACCCCTTGATCTTGGGAAGGCTTGTTGCCCTAGTGTTGAGAAATGCTAGGACAGGGAAGCAGGAGTGGGTGGGTTAGTGAGCTGGGGGAAAGGGGATAGGATAGGGTATTTTTGGAGGGGAAATGAGGACAGGGGATAATATTTGAAATGTAAATAAAGAAAAATATCTAATAAAAAAAGACAAGTTCACTTTCATGAAATAACTCAAATGGAAGGGAGGCTGCAATACTCAGTACCTACTATCTCCTGCATGAACCTTACCTCAGTGCTTTCTAAAAATGGTTCTATATCTATATTACATATACAAGACTCTAAAACTGTCTACACCAATTACTCTATGAATATTTTGCCTCATCAGAAATACATTAGAATGGGGCACTAGAGTGAAGGATTGCCCAGAACATAGCCTGCCTGGGTTCCTTCCACACCAGGGAGTCGGGCAGCTCTACAGCTGCCTGGGCACGAATCCTGTGGGGAGCGTCTGACCTACAGAACGTCCTGTGGTTAGACTGAGCCCCACAGTCCGAGGTCGCCAGCCACCATCTTGACTCCAGCAGCTCAGCCAGGGAATTGCTTGACCTTTAGGGAGTCCTGCGGTTAGGCAGAGCCCTACAGTTCAAGGTATCCACCATCTGGGTGCTGGCAGCTCAGCCAGCTCAGCCAGGGGGAACACCTGAACTGCAGGGAGTCCCGAGGTTAGACAGAGCCCTGTGGTCCAAGGTCGCCACCATCTTGGCTATTGTGACCAAGCAGTCAGCTTGGCTAAAGACCTGTGCCACATCTGACATGGAGAAGATTCCACTACCTACTACTCTCTAGAGAACCAGCAGGAACAGGTTAATAACCACTGACGCTTTCCATCGGATGTCGTAGGCTTGTGACACATCTGACACAGGGAAGATCCTACTTCCTGAAACTCACTCAAGAACAGACAGGAATAGGGTATTCGTTAGAAGGTGGTGGGGGGGCGGCGGGACAATCAAGAACCAGCATCAGCAGAGCATATGAAACCCAGCAACAAGCCCTATCCTGGGCTGTTGGCCCTACAGAATGATTAGCTCTTGGAGGGGGTCCACATGGCATCCACCATCTTTACTACCGGGCAGATCATACAGGCAACACCAGGTTCACATGGACAACCTGAGTATTCCATTGCTTGGGGCAAGACACTCTAGGGCTTCAATGATACCAAAGAGTAGGGCAGCACATCAGCAATCTGTGCCAGGGGAAACCCAGTCATACACCAGTGCGGTGTATAGGCAGAAATAACCTTACAGGCCCACAGGAGGTTCAAGCACCAGGCAGTGACTGCTGTCACTAACCAACTAACATCAGAGATAACCAGATGGCAAAAGGCAAATGCAGGATCATTACTAACAGAAATCAAGGCAATATGGCAGCATCTGAACCCAATTTCCCAACAACAGCAAATCCTAGATACCCCAAAACACCAGAAAAAAAGATTTGGATTTAAAATCATTGGTCATGATGCTGTTAGAGGAACACAAAAAGGACATAAATAAAGCTCTTAAAGAAATACAGGGAAACATGAATAAGTTAGACGCCCTTACAATGGAAACACAAAAATCACTTAAAGAAATTCAGGAGAATAGGGGTCAACAGATAGAAGCCAATAAAGAGGAAACACAAATATCACTTAACGAAATGCAGGAGAAATTAAATCAATAGGCAGGAGTCGTGAAATAGGATACACAAAAATATATTAAAGAAATACAAGAAAATACCAACAAACAAATGAAGTACCTGAACAAAACCATCCAGGATCTAAAAACAGAAGTAGAAACAACTAAGAAATCACAAAGGGAGACAACCTTGGAAATAGAAAACCTTGGGAAGAAATCAAGGGCCATAGATGCAAATATCAAAAACAGAATACAAGAAATAGAAGAAAGAATCTCAGATCCAGAAGATACCATAGAGACCATGGAACCAACAGCCAAAGAAAATGCAAAAAGCAAAAAGCTTGTAACCCAAAACATCCAGGAAATCCAGGACACAATTAGAAGACCAAACCTAAGGATTATAGGTATAGATGAGAGTGAAGATTTACAACTTAAAGGGCCAGCAAATATCTTCAACAAAATTATGGAAGAAAACTTCCCTAACCTAAAGAGAGAGATGCCCATAAACATACATGAAGCCTACAGAACTCCAAACAGACTGGACCAGAACAGAAATACCTCCCATCACATAATAGTCAAAACTCCAAATGTTTCTTTGTTCTAAACAAAGAAAGAATATTAAGAGCAGTAAGAGAAAAAGGTCAAGTAACATATAAAGGAAGACCTATCAGAATCACACCAGACTTCTCACCAGAGACCATGAAAGCTAGAAGATCCTGGGCAGAGCTCATGCAGACTCTAAGAGAAAATAAATGCGAGCCGAGACTACTATACCCAGCAAAACTCTCAATTACCAGAGATGGAGAAACCAAGATATTCCAAGATAAAACCAAATTTACACAATATCTTTCCACAAACCCAGCCCTACAAAGGATAATAGGTGGAAAACACGAATACAAGGAGGGAAACTACACCCTGGAAAAAGCAAGATAGTAAACTTCTTTCATCAAGCCCAAAAGAAGATAAACACTCAAATATAAAAATAACATCAAAAATAACAGGAAGTAATAATCACTACTCCTTAATATCTATTGACAACAATGGGCTCAAATCCCCAATAAAAAGACATAGACTAACAGACCGTATACATAAACAGGACCCTACATTTTGCTGCTTACAGGAAATAAACCAAGATGAGCTCTCAATCCTGAACATCTGTGCTCCAAATGCAAGGGCACCCTCATTCGTAAAAGAAACTTTACTAAATCTCAAAGCACACATTGCACCTAACAATAATTTTGGGCAACTTCAACACTCCACTCTCCTCAGTGGACAGATCAAGAAAGCAGAAACTAAACAGGGACACAGTGAAACTAATTGAAGCATTGGACCAATTGGGTTATATATATATATATATATATATATATATATATATATATATATATACACACATATATATAATATTATATTATATTATATATATTATATTTTATATATATATATATATATATATATATATATATATATATATATATATATATATTCATCCTAAAGCAAAAGAATATACCTTTTTCTTAGCACCTCATGGTACCTTCTCCAAAATCGGCCATATAATTGATCACAAGACAGACCCCAACAAATATAAGAAGATCAAAATAATTCTATGCCTCCTATCAGATCACTGTGGAGTAAGAGTGGTCTTCAATAGCAACAAAAACAACAGAAAGCCCACATACACATGGAAACTGAACAATAATCTACTCCATGATACTTTGGTCAAGGAAGAAGTAAAGAAAGAAATCAGTATCCCTGACCTCAAGCAATACTACTGAGCAATACAATAGTGTTAAAACTGCATGGTATTGGTACAGTGACAGGCAGGCGGATAAATGGAACAGGACTGAAGATCCAGAAATGAACCCACACACCTATGGCCACTTGATCCTCAACAAAGGGGCTGAAAACATCCAATGGAAAAAAGATAGCCTTTTCAACAAATGGTGCTGGTTCAACTGGAGGTCAGCATGCAGGAGAATGCAAATTGATCCATCCTTGTCTCCTTGTACTAAGCTCAACTCCAAATGGATCAAGGACCTCCACATAAAGCCAGACACTCTGAAGCTAATAGAAAAGAAACTGGGGAAGACCCTTGAGGACATCTGTACAGGGGAAAGTTTCTGAACAGATCACCAATAGCATATGCTCTAAGATCAAGAATTGACAAATGGGACCTCATAAAATTACAAAGTTTCTGTAAAGCAAAGGACACCATCAAAAGGACAAATCGGCAACCAACAAATTGGGAAAAGATCTTCACCAACCCTACATCAGATAGAGGGCTAATATCCAATATATACAAAGAACTCAAGAAGTTAGACTCCAGAAAACCAAATAACCTATTAAAAATGGGGTACAGAGTTAAACAAAGAATTCTCACCTGAAGAACTTCGGATGGCGGAGAAGCATCTTAAAAAATGCTCAACTTCATTAGTCATTAGGGAAATGCAAATCAAAACAACCCTGAGATTTCACCTTACACCAGTCAGAATGGCTAAGATTAAAAATTCAGGAGACAGCAGGTGTTGGTGAGGATGTGGAGAAAGAGGAACACTCCTCCACTGCTGGTAGGGTTGCAAATTGGTACAACCTCTCTGGAAATCAGTCTGGCAGTTCCTCAGAAAACTGGGCACCTCACTTCCGAAAGGTCCTGATATACCACTCCTGGGCATATACCCAGAGGATTCCCCAGCATGTAATAAGGATATATGCTCCACTATGTTCATAGCAGCCCTATTTATAATAGCTGGAAGCTGGAAAGAGCCAAGGTATCCTTCAACAGAAGAATGGATGCAAAAAATGTGGTATATATACACAATGGAGTACTATTCAGCCATTAGAAACAATGAATTCATGAAATTCTTAGGCAAATGGATGGAGCTGGAGAACATCATACTAAGTGAGGTAACCCAATCTCAAAAGATTAATCATGGTATGCACTCACTAATAAGTGGATATTAGCCTGGAAAACTGGAATACCCAAAACATAATCCACACATCAAACGAGGTACAAGAAGAACGGAGGAGTGGCCCCTGGTTCTGGAAAGACTCAATGTAGCAGTATAAGGCAAAACCAGAACAGGTAAGTGGGAAGGGGTGGGTGGGAGAATAGGGGGATGGAATGGGGCTTATGTGACTTTCGGGGAGTGGGGAACCCGAAAAGGGGAAATCATTTGAAATGAAAATAAAAAATATATCGAATGAAATAAAAAAAGAAAGAAATCAAAGACTTTAGAATTTAAAGAAAATGAAGGCTCAGCATACCCAAATATATGGGACACAATGAAAGCAGTAATAAGAGGAAAACTAATAGCCCTGACTGCCTCCAAAAAGAAAATGGAGAGAGCATACACTAGCAGCTTAAAAACACACCTGAAAGCCCTGGAACAAAAAGAAGCCAATTCACCCAGGAGGAGTAGAAGACAGGAAATCATCAAACAAAGGGCTGAAAGCAGTCAAGTAGGAACAAAGAGAACCATACAAAGAATCAACAAAACCAGGAGCTGGTTCTTTGAGAAAATCAACAAGATAGATAAACCCTTAGCCAGAATGACCAGAGGGCACAGAGACAGTATCCAAATTAACAAAATTAGAAATGAAAGGGAGATATAACAACAGAAACTGAGGAACTTTAAAAAAACATCAGATACTACTACAAAAGTCTATACTCAACACAACTGGAAAATCTGGAGGAAATGTACAATTTCCTAGACAGATACCAAATACCAAAATTAAATCAGGATCAAATAGATCATCTAAACAGTCCCATAACCCGTAAAGAAATAGGAGTGGTCATTGAAAGTCTTCCAACCAAAAAAAAGCACAGGACCAGATAGTTTTAGTGCAAAATTCTATCAGACTTTCAAAGAAGACCTAACACCAATATGCTTTAAACTATTCTACAAAATAGAAACAGAAGGAACACTACCCAATTCTTTCTTTGAACGCACAATTATGCTGATACCAAAACCACTCAAAGATCCAACAAAGAAAGAGAACTTCAGACCAATTTCCCTTATGAATATTGATGCAAAAATACTCAATAAAATTATTTCCAACCTAATCTAAGAACACAGCAAAATGATCATTCACCATGATCAAGTAGGCTTCATCCCAGGGATGCAGGGTTGGTTCAATATATGGAAATCCATCAATGTAATCCACTACATAAACAAACTCAAAGAAAAAATAACACATGGTCATTCGATGCTGAAAAAGCATTAGAAAAAAATTCAGCATCCTTTCATGCTAAAAGTCTTCGAAAGAACAGGAATTCAAGGACCATGCCTAAACATAGTAAAAATAATATACAGCAAACCAGTAGCCAACATCAAACTAAATGGAGAGAAACTTGAGGCAATCCCATTAAAATCACGGACTAGACAAGGCTGCCCCTCTCTCCAAGATAGTACTTGAAGTTCTATCTAGAGCAATTAGACAACATAAGGAGATCAAAGGGATACAAATTGGAAAGGAAGAAGTCAAACTATCACCATTTGCAGATGATATGATAGTATACTTAAGCGACCCAAAAAAAAACTCTAACAGAGAACTCCTACAGCTGGTAAACCACTTCAGCAAAGTGGCAGGTTATAAAATCATCTCAAGCAAATCAGTAGCCTTCCCATATGCAAAGGATAGGCAGGCTAAGAAAGAAATTAGGGAAATGACACCCTTCACAATAGCCACAAACAATATAAAGTATATTGGTGTGACTCTAACCAAACAAGTGAAAGATCTGTATGAGAAGAACTTCAGGTCTCTGAATAAGGAAATTGAAGAAGACCCCAGAAAATGGAAAAATCTTCTATGCTCATGGATTGGCAGGATTAATATAGTAAAAATGGCCAACTTACCAAAAGCAATCTACAGATTCAATGTAATCCCCATCAAAATCCCAACTCAGTTCTTCATAGAGTTAGAAAGAGCAATTCTCAAATTCATCTGGAATAACAAAAAACCCAGGATAGCTAAAACTATTCTCAACAGTAAAAGAACTTCTGGGTGCATCAGTATCCTGGACCTCAAGCAGTACTATAGAGCAATAGTGTTAAAAACTGCATAGTAGTGGTACAGTGACAGGCAGGTAGATCAATGGAATAGGATTGAAGATCCAGAAATGAACCCACACACCTATGGTCACTTGATCTTTGACAAAGGAGCTCAAACCATCCAGTAGAAAAAAAAGATAGCCTTTTCAACAAATGGTGCTGGCTCAACTGGAGGTCAGCTTGCAGAAGAATGTGAATTGATCCATTCTTGTTTCCTTGTACTAAGCTCCCCAAGTGGATCAAGGACCTCCACATAAATCCAGACACACCGAATCTAATAGAAACGAAACTGGGGAAGACCCTTAAGGACATGGGGACAGGGGAAAAGTTCCTGAATAGAACACCAATAGCTTATGCTCTAAGATCAAGAACTGCCAAATGGGACCTCATAAAATTACAAAGATTTTGTAAGGCAAAGGACACTGTCAAGCGGCCAAAATGGCAACCAACGAATTGGGAAAGGATCTTCACCAACCCTACATCTGACAGAAGGCTAATATACAATATATACAAAGAACTCAAGAAGTTAGACTCCAGAGAGCCAAACCCTATTAAAAAATGGGGTACAGAACTAAACAAAGAATTTTCACCTGAAGAAATTTGGATGGCTGAGAAGCACCTTAAAAAATGTTCAACATCATCAGTCATTAGGGAAATGCAAGCCAAAACAACCCTGAGATTTCACCTTATACCCATCAGAATGGCTAAGATTAAAAACTCAGGAGACAGTAGGTGTTGGAGAGGATGTGGAGAAAGAGGAATACTCTTTCACTGCTGGTGGGAATGCAAGTTGGTACAACCACTCTGGAAATCAGTCTCAGAAAACTGGGCATAACACTTCCGGAGGACCCTGCAATACCACTTCTGGGCATATACCCAGGGGATTCCCTGGCATGCAATAAGGACACATGCTCCACTATGTTCATAGCTGCCCTATTTATAATAGCCAGAAGCTGAAAAGAACCCAGATGTTCCTCAATGGAGGAATGGATTTAAAAAAAAAAATGTGGTATATTTACAGAATGGAATACTACTCAGCAATTAAAAACAATGAATTCATGAAATTCTTAGGCAAATGGTTGTATCTTAGGCATGAAATTCTTAGGCAAACGGAAAATATCATCCTGAGTGAGGTAACTCAATCACAAGAGAATACACATGGAATACAGTCACTGATAAGTGGATATTAGCTCAGAAACTCTGAATACCCAAGACACAATTCACATATCAAATGACTCCCAAGAAGGAGGAAAGGGTGGTCCCTGGTCCTGAAAATGCTTGTTTCAGCATTGTAGGGGAGTACCAGGACAGAGAAGTAGGAGGGGGTTGAAAGGAGAATGGGCGGAGGGAAGAGGGCTTAGGGAACTTATGGGGAGGGGGGAACCGGGAAAGGGAAAATCATTTTGATTGTAAACAAAGAATATTGAAAATAAAAATTATTAAAAAAGAAATACATTATAACACCTTTTAAATATTCATATATGTTTTTGTTCATGCATAGTGCCAAGGTAAACCCTATTCATATGGAACTGGTTGATCACCCTGAGCTTATGGTGATGGCTTTGTTATACTTGGTAGTTTTATCTGTGGAAATGTTGTGTTTTCTTTATTGTTAGGACATTATTCCTATTATCTGGATTATGGAAATATACTGGAAAATGTCATTCTAATTTTTTGCATTTTTCTCACTTTTCCTAGTTTATTTTTGTTTTCTCTTTTAAAGTAGTAGGGATTAAACCTAGAGTCTAACGCATGCTGGTGAGTGCTCTACCACAGAGCCAGCCCATAGTCCTAGTGCACACCAATGTCTACCATAGCACTATATACTACTATATACTATATACTACTGTAGCCAGCCACAGTCCTAGTGCACTGAGCCAGCCACAGTCCTAGTGCACTGAGCCAGTCGCAGTCCTAGTGCACTGAGCCAGCCACAGTCCTAGTGCACTGAGCCAGCCCACAGTCCTAGTGCACTGAGCCAGCCACAGTCCTAGAGCACTGAGTCAGCCACAGTCCTAGTGCACTGAGCCAGCCACAGTCCTAGTGCACTGAGCCAGCCACAGTCCTAGAGCACTGAGTCAGCCACAGTCCTAGTGCACTGAGCCAGCCCACAGTCCTAGAGCACTGAGTCAGCCACAGTCCTAGTGCACTGAGTCAGCCACAGTCCTAGTGCACTGAGCCAGCCACAGTCCTAGTGCACTGAGCCAGCCACAGTCCTAGTGCACTGAGCCAGCCACAGTCCTAGTGCACTGAGCCAGGACACAGTCCTAGAGCACTGAGTCAGCCACAGTCCTAGTGCACTGAGCCAGCCCACAGTCCTAGTGCACTGAGTCAGCCACAGTCCTAGTGCACTGAGCCAGCCACAGTCCTAGTGCACTGAGCCAGCCCACAGTCCTAGAGCACTGAGTCAGCCACAGTCCTAGTGCACTGAGCCAGCCACAGTCCTAGTGCACTGAGCCAGCCACAGTCCTAGTGCACTGAGCCAGCCACAGTCCTAGTGCACTGAGCCAGCCACAGTCCTAGTGCACTGAGCCAGCCACAGTCCTAGTGCACTGAGCCAGGACACAGTCCTAGAGCACTGAGTCAGCCACAGTCCTAGTGCAGTGAGCCAGTACACAGTCCTAGTGCACTGAGCCAGCCACAGTCCTAGTGCACTGAGCCAGCCCACAGTCCTAGTGCAGTGAGCCAGTACACAGTCCTAGTGCACTGAGCCAGCCACAGTCCTAGTGCACTGAGCCAGCCACAGTCCTAGTGCACTGAGCCAGCCACAGTCCTAGTGCACTGAGCCAGCCCACAGTCCTAGTGCACTGAGCCAGCCCACAGTCCTAGTGCACTGAGCCAGTACACAGTCCTAGTGCACTGAGCCAGCCCACAGTCCTAGTGCACTGAGCCAGTACACAGTTTTTCTTATGGCAACATTTTCAGCATTGTCATTTTAACTTGCAATGAATTTTACGTGTCTTTCTGCTTTTCTTTATTTCATTTATATTCCTGTATTTCTGTATATGAAGCTATTTTCCTTGAATATACTCAATTACACATGGTACATTTGTACATGTACATGGTACATGCTACACATGGACATT
This sequence comes from Apodemus sylvaticus, assembly GCF_947179515.1. Lineage (NCBI taxonomy): Eukaryota > Metazoa > Chordata > Mammalia > Rodentia > Muridae > Apodemus > Apodemus sylvaticus. Next base: position 84,336,746 of record NC_067487.1, read on the forward strand.
TTCATACAAGCACATATTACTTTTATTTTTTCTTTTCATCCCTTGTCCTTCTCAAGAGTTTCCTTTGCTTTTTACTACATAGAATTTCTTCTACTGTCATTTCATATACATGCATGTGATTTTATATATTTATATAAAATCCAGAACAAACAAGAGAAAACACAGTGCTTGTCTCTTCGGGGCTGGCCTGCTTCACTTACTATCTCCAGTTGCCCCCATCTTCCTGCAGTAAGGTGACACTGCTCTTGTTTGAATAACAGTTATCCACTCTGTATACAGATCACATTTAAAGATCTACTCCTCTGTTGTTGGGCAGCTGATTTGGATCTGTTACATATCTGTTGTAAATAGTGCTACAGTAGACATTGGTGTGCAAATATCTTTGTAATATGCTGATGTGGAGTTATTTGGGTAAATGTCCAGTAGTGGTAAATACCTACATAGTAAGGTAGATCTAGTTTTTTATTTTCTACTTTCTATTTTTTATTTTCTAAAAAAAAAGCCTCATATTGATTTCCATAGTAGCTGAGACACTTCACATCACCTCAAGCAGTATATAAGGAATCCCTTTTGTCTATATCATTGCTTGAATTTTTTTAAGACTGCTATCCTAAATAGGATAAGATTAAATATCAATATTTAATAGTCTTATTTTAATTTCTTTAATGGGTATTGAGGTTGAATCTTCTTATTTCAATATTTATTTCTGATACAGAGTCTTCTCTTATAGCTTATTCTGGCTTTAAAATCACTTCTATTAGCCCAGCCCGATGCTGGAATCACAGCACTTGTGTGTCACCATGACAGACATGATACATTTCATATTTTCAAATATGCTATCTTATATATTACATCGTCTTTGTTATAGGAACCCAATATCTGTTCTAGCAAATATTTATTTTTATTTGTGTATGAGTATTTTTCCTGCATTTATTCCCATGCTCCTGCCCATTGTGTTCTATGGCCAGGAGACTTCTTTGGGTTTCCCAGAACTAGAGTTATAGATCGTTGTGAGCCACCTAATATGGATGCTGTAAACTGGACTGAATCTGGGTCCTCTGTCAAAGCAGCAGGTGTCAGCAATTGCTAAGCTATTTCTCCAGATTTCAGATGCTATGTTTAACTGTCTGAAAATTTAAGGTTACTTTTCCACTAGTGTTTTCTTCTTCCATTCAAGGCCAAGACATCTCTATATCAATAAATTTACATCTCCAATTCCCATGGGACTCAACAACTTTAATGATTATTTTCGTTTACTGATTTACTTTGTCCACAGTAGAGATTTACCTCATCATTTAGACTATTTAGATGATTTCCCCCTATCAATTTATACTTAAACCCAAGGCACTAACAGCTCTCTGGCCAGGGTGTTCTTCCATATATGGGTTGGTTAGAGGAGCCTGTCCACTGGAGGGGATGGAGGGGTTTCATCTGAGCTGGAACTTTTATTGGAAAAATTCCCACTGCACTACTTGACATGTTGCTCTGTAGACTGGTTACCTGCTCTGAAGGAGGTAACTGGACTCAGAAATGTCTAGCAGTGTACTGTTCTGCTTCCCAATCCTGCTGATGACATTTCCTGAGTTCTGTTGGAGGACCCCAGCCTGCGTCACATGGCTCCTTTGTAGACGATTCCTCCCACTCTCTTACTTTATATTTTCCACGTAGCTGACATCTCTCAATACTGCTGTCATTTCATTCATTTCTTTTGTTTTTTTATCGTTCCTTTATCAAAATACATTTCCTGGCATGTTTTGAGAATGTGGAAGAATCTTCCATGTCTAAGAACCTGCCATATTTAACAAATAATTCTCAATGAAACTTTACTGATTATTCAAATGAATGCAAATGTATGTGTGTGCTCCCTAGAGTTCTTCTGAACCTGGGTAAGCCTCCTGAGTTTGGTGAAGCACTGAGGCTCTGACAGGCGCTGTGCACTGATGGTTTGCTGTTGCTCATTGCTATCTAGCCTTCCTTATATCCACCCTAATGTTTCCACTGCGACATCAGCAGAAAAGATTAGTATTATACTCATTCTGAATCAGTTCAGATTGCAAAAGCCTCCAAACAAACACCTATGATACAAATCCACAGGTGTTCAGAAGAAAGGGATAAGGCGAAGGAAATGGTTCAATAGAAAAGAGCAACTGGATCCATGTAGAAATAAAGCCGGGAAGGAGCCTGTCTTCACTCTGCCCCACCGTAAACATTTCCATAAAAGATTCTCAAAAGTTTTTATGCAAGGTGTTATATTTACTGACATCATGAGGGAAAACTAGTCTCTATGTCTTTAAGGGTGGAGATCATTTTTCTTTTAACATAAAATAATATCATAACATGAATTTTTGCCATTTGTGTCTCGGTGGGGCTTCAAGGTACATCATGGTACCGGATGAAACTGCTCCATACAGACTCATTTCTCAGATAAGTGCCAAAGTGAGTTTACACAGACAGCAGCATTCTCATCAAATCTTCAAATTCTCCTCACCATGAATACAGAGCCTCATTTTGGGACTGCAGAAGCACTCATGTCTTTCATACTTGAAAGATTATACATACAGGAGGTTGTATAGTATTTATAAGGAGGCTGTTAAGAACTAATAACACTATTAAGAAAATTGATATTAGCTTGATTTCTGAGATTCACTGGATGTGTAAGGAAGCAAGTAGAAATGAATTTTAGTAAAAAAAAAAAGCTTGAAAATCTAATGATGAAATACTTTTAAATATAAATATCTGGCAGTTTGGAACTGGGGACATGTTTGAGTTTGTGTTTGCACTGATAAGCTCCGGTGTCTGTAAGAGACTCTGTCTCAAACAATAATGTGGAGAGTGGCAGGAGAACAGCCTGGTGTCTGGTCCTATCACATGTACAAGAAGATGCATGCACGCACGTGTACACTGTGTGATTGTTAGTGTCTATCACATGTACGAGCAACTCCCAACACCTGCAGATGCATGTATGCACATGCACACAGTGTGATGGTTAGTGTCACCAACCCAACAACATCTAGAATGAACAAAATCTTAAAGTTAAGCCTCTAGGCATGCCTGCCTGTATACTTCATTTATTTTAGTAAAGATGAAAAAACATGCCCAGGTGCGGCCGTGCCTGGGATCCTGACTATTAAAACGAAGAAAGGTAACTGAGCAGAATGTGTATTTATCTCATTGTTTGTGTCCTGATCGTGCCTGTAGTGTAGCCAGCTGCTTCCAAATCTTTCTATGACTTCGTTGCCAGGATGAACTGTATTTTTAATTGTGACTCAGAACACACCCTTCCTCCATTAAATAGCTTTAAAAACATTTTACTTTTAATTGTGTGTATGTGTTGTGTGTCTTTGTGTCTGAACATATACATAGGTGTCCACAGAAGGCAGAAGAATGTTTTCAATTTTCTGGAAATGGAGATACAGGTAATAATTGACTACCTGACAAGGGTGCTGGGAGCTAAAATAGATCCTCTATGAGAGCAGTACACATTTTTAAGCACAATGCTACCTCATCGTGTTGTTTTTGCCTTGGTGTTTCATCATCAAGTCAGGGAAAGAAACCAATACACACACACACACACACACACACACACACACACACACGGGGGGGGGGGACACACACAAACACATGGGGGGTATACACACCATCTGTATACATAAAGCTTCTAAAATCTTGATTATTGCTTCCCTATATAACTCTGCAAACTTGCAAAAGGTCCAAAATTTCTTATGGTGTCCTTATTCAGACTAAACAGTAAGGTTGAATAAATGTCTAGTTACAGATAAAAAATTTGATAAAAGTTGGGCATTGTAGTCATTTCATGCAAACAAACAGAGCACACACTTTCAGTTGGGATGTGATGACATCTGGGAAGATCTACTGTGAGTTTCTGGAAGCCTGTCTTGTCTTTATTGAATACTGATGGTCAAGATCTCAAGATATCCCTTTAATTTTTTGCAAGTAAACACAGGATTTGATTTGGCAAAAGAGAACTATTATAAAATGAATATTTAATGATACAGTAAATATTAAAGAATGACCAAAGACAAGAAAATGAGCTGGGCCACCTCTTATAGCAGCTGTGTAGTATTACAGGCATGGACTTGGGGTAGAGTATTTGACAAAAGGTTAGGAAGGGCTTAGCAGTAGGCCTAGGAAGGGCTTAGCAGTAGGCCTAGGAAGGGCTTAGCAGTAGGCCTAGGAAGGGCTTAGCAGTAGGCCTAGGAAGGGCTTAGCAGTAGGCCTAGGAAGGGCTTAGCAGTAGGCCTAGGAAGGGCTTAGCAGTAGGCCTAGGAAGGGCTTAGCAGTAGGCCTCATGTGCTTTGGAAGCAGGAGCCTTGTAAAGTGCCATTACTCTTCATTTCCTTTCTGAAACCATATTTTCTTTATGAAGTATAATTCCTGCTGTTTGCCATGGCATTTCCCTCCTCTTTTTGTTACTTCAAAGGAATTAAGGTCAGCTGATATATTTTTCTTCTCTACATTTAAAGTTCCAATGTGGAACTTCATTTTAGTTATGCTTTAATAATGTCTTATTTGTATCGACTTTTGGGGCAGAATGGCTTCCCTCACTGACAAACTATGTGCGTTCACTTTTTTATGGAGGGATTTTAATTTAATATGATAGGTTCAACTGCTGTTTCCCAGGTTTTATATGCATGCCTGGAAGCCTTTTAATAACTAGCAATAACAAACAAAATGAATGTGACTTTTAGGGTAGACACTCTTGTAATTGATATTTTTACCAACTCAGAGAGTTTATTTGTTTTTCCAAAAGGGAAAGTATATTCCTTCCAACCTTAGGGAATAAAAAGTAATGAGAATTTAGTTTACTAAAATATTGTGAGAAATTCCATAGTTGCAGTGAAAATATTCATACAGATAAAAGTGTGTGTGTGTGTGTGTGTTTGTGAGGAAGGGAGGGAGGGAGGGAGGGAGGGGGAGAGAGAGAGAGAGAGAGAGAGAGAGAGAGAGAGAGAGATTCCTATGTAACTCAAAGAAAAGTTTTATCCTGAATAAATGCATTTGACTTTTCATATAAAGTAGTTAGGGATCAAGGGGTAATAGATGGTTTTAAAATATATTAACAAGTAGTAGTTAAGATATGTTGGATTCAAATCTGGCATAGGAAATTATATTATTTTAACTTCCAAAGTTATATGCTAATAATGAAGAATGGGATTCTGGACACAGACATGATTTTGACAAATGACAGATTCTGCCTCAGAAGATGCAAGTGCAAGGAGTCTGAGGATCCACAAATTAGCATGATATGACTGCTCTCCTGGGTAGCATTCACCAACAGTTCTGAAAAGACCCAGTGTTCTGAGCAGTTTAAACTTATTGCCACTGAATATAAGTAGCATCAGCCATAACTCAAATTGACACTTTTCCCAAGGAGAAATATTGGAAATACTAGAAGAGCAATGAGGTATTACTGGGTAATATTTTGAATGATAAGCAGTAATAGAAATATAATGTTGAGACAGACTTTTCACTTATGAAAATGCACAGGTATATGTCTCTCACTTCTTGATTTGGAGCCTCTTAAAATGCTTGCACATTAGCCCAGTATCCTTAATTAGTATCAGGATGTCAAAATTCTGGTAACAACTTTGAACAAAGTTTATACTTTCGGATATATTTATTAATATTTATGAGGGTGATAAAGTGCTAGCTTGGTTGTTGAAGAAGTGGTTTTAGCAGGAGCAGGTTTATAATCAGGAAAGTGATAAATATGGGAATTTTAATAATTTGCTACAATGATTAATGCTTTGTCTTGGCTCTTATAAACAAGCAATATATGTAAACTTGTATTAATGCCTTGGAGAAAGAAAATCACTGGTCACCAACTAAAACTTAGTCATTTTATTTTTACAAGTATCTATTTAACTATCTATCATCTATCTATCTATCATTTATCTATCTACCTACATATGTATGTATGTATGTATGTATCTATCTATCTATCTATCTATCATTTACCTATCCATGTATCATCTATTTGCCTATTTATCTTTTTGTGAGATTATTATAAGAAGCCAACATACTGAAATGGTCCTGGTATGATAGATACACTAAAGGGAAAAATGTTACATCATGAAAGGGGATTCACATTTTACCAAACATGTAAATATCTGAAACAAACCAATGATCTATCATAAAATAAATGTATAAATAATATATTACATGTCCACAGTAAAGGATAATTTTATTCTTAAAAAGGAAATTCTTAACACATGCTACAACACAGATGAACTTCAAATGTATAGTACAAAATGAAATTAGCCATACACAAAACGACTAATGCTAAATGCTATGTGATTCTACTTATTTATATGTGTGCCTGAAGTAGTCTAACTCACCACAACACAAAGTACAAGTGCTATTAGCTGCAGTTGGAAGGTAGGATGAATTATGGTTTAATACGTAGAATGACTTTCAGTTTAGGATGAGAAATCTCTGGGGATAAAGAGTGGTGTTGCACAACAATGTAATTTATACTATTGAACAACAAACAGAAATTACTATACTGGTAACTTTAATGTTGTATATATTATCCCATAATTTGAAATGAGTGACAATAACCCATGCCTTATAAAAATAGTATTGGCTACTTTCCCATTGAGTTACTGGTCGGGGAGCCTCAAGAGGCACTCAAAGCAACAAAAGTTATTACAATTGCTCTTGTTTGTTGTTAATGACACCACTGAGTCTAGATGTTGGCACAGAGAAAGAAACCTTCAACTGTACAAAAACTCTGAATTCTACCAAACTTGCATAGTTCCAGAAGGTTCCATGCAGGCTGCTGGAGAGAAAAATAAAAAATAAAATGTTCTTACCAAGCCTTGGACCTTGATAGAATATTGACTGGCAGATGTGCCCATGGTTTAATAGTGACATGATGGTTGGGGGGGGGGAGGTAACCACCCATGTTCTGATTGGATATGAAGCCTGCCCCACAGGAGGGATTTCTAGGTTACTACTGTTAACCTGGTCCAAAATCCATGTTTTGAGAGATCAGAGGCTCCAAGAAGGAGCCTATTGTTGATTTGAAAGATAGTCATGATATCAAACTATATTCTAAGTATGTGTTTATACCCATAGATTTGTGTATAAACTTTGTTCAGGGAAGCCTCTTTTTGCAGTGGGTAGTAGTTAATACAGAGACTGATAACTAGTTAAAGTGCTGAGTACAAAGAACTCTCTAAGTGCTCAATTGTGTTAGAAATCTATATTAACCTTCCACAGTCGAAGACTGGGGAACTTCATGGATGAGGAAAGAGAAAGAATGTAAGGGCTTGTGAATGGGGGATGGGAAAGCTGTTGAGCAATTTTAATCAGGCAACATGGGAAGGGCTCATATCCAAAGACCTTCTATATCTGTGTGATCTGGATGGAATTCAGACACATCTTCAATCCCAGGAGACAGAGGCAAGCTGATCTGTGAGTTCAAGGATAGCCTAGTATAGAGTAATGTACAGAGCCTATTGGGGCAGGCATGCACTTAGTTTGACATTGGTCAAGGACAGTCCCTGGCTTCGGGCAGGAATCTGCTGTTAGGACATAATAGGGAAGTAGGTTAAAGCAGGAATTTTTATCCTAGGGTGGAGCAGCTCAGTGAAGGTTAAGCTCATTGTTCCTCCAGGCCTAGGAATTCCTGAATTAAGCAGGTGACCCACCCAGCTGCAGAAGCAGTAGAGACAAGGACCTCCAAGAGAAGCTAGACAACTTCCACCGGAACTCAGCCCAGAGTCTAGGGGGAAGGGTTTGCCCAAACTGTTAAAAGGTCTGACCGCCATTAAAGTTTCCAGCCTTGATCAGTGAAACATTGTCCTGGCCCTTCTTCTTTTCCTCACTTCCCCATCCATCCCTCAGCTTCTGTTCCAGCAACCCAGCTCATAATAGCTGCAGGCAGCTATGGAATACAACAGAGTAAGTTTCAGGTAAAACAAAAACAAAACATAAAAAGAAAAACAAAACTAAAAATGCTGAGGTCCAGGTGTGTTGGTACATGTCTTTAACCCCAGCAGTCAGGAGACAAGAGTCATGCAGATCTCTGAGTTCCAGTTAGTCAGTTGACTTAAATCAGTTCAGTTGAGTGCTGTTGGGTCAATTCTGTTCAATCCGGGCAAGGAGGTGGTACAGTAGAGTTCAGTTCTGTTCAGGACATGCAGCAGAGGCATTTGAAGCCAGAGAATAAGAAGGAGATTTGAACAAATTGGCAGAGTTAGTTTGAAGCCATGCATATCAACTTATTGAGAAGCTGAGAGAAGCCAGATTGAATCAGTCAGCTTGGAAAGGACTTTGGGCCAAAACAGCTGAGCTGAACTAGTCACCCAGAGTTCAGAAAGAGCTAGAAACGGTGAGTTTATTTAGCAGTAAGCCACTGAGTTGACAATTACATAAGGTGAATAAATGATACTTTTACAGAAAGTTTTTGGATATGATGTGCTGTTGCATTCATCAAACCAGCAGCTGTGCTTATCTACACAAGAACTATACATTATCAAGCCAGTCAAAATTCCAGCGTGTATTGGAGAAGGACCTTTGAAGTCCCACCCTGGCTGTGGAGCTACTGGCAGTTGATGGCTACATTGAGAGGGAGAGTTACTCTCCTTTGAAGAAGTGTCCTAAATCCCATGTGTTTATGGACAGTACTAATGGAACTCAAAGGTTGTTAATAACAAAAAGAGGACATGGAGTCATGAGGAAGAAGGAATGAAGACACTGGAAGGAGATGGATAGAGATTGTGGTGTATGGACAAGTTCAATTTACATTGTATAAATCTCAGAAACTTTCAAAGAATAGAAAGTATTTCAGGAAACATGTCTGGAATGTTCCAAGTTTGATGGAAAGGTAAACCAAATCTATTCATTAAAAAAGTTCCCACAAACAAAAAAAAATAGCCACTGGAACACAAATGTGTTCAAAGTCACACTACCTTCATGCCCCGTGCATAGCGAGAAAGCACAGTGGGACGATCAGGTACAGAGCTGCAGTACGGGATAAGGCGGGTGTGTCTGAAGGACAAAGGCTAGCGATGAGGCTGTGGAGGGAGGCTGTGGAGGGTTCAAAGGAAGCATCTCCCAGACAGACTAGCTGCCCTTGTATGGTCTTTGAATTACCTTTGCGTTTTTCCCCTTTACACACTTGGCTTTACATCTTACATATTAAATCTTACATTATTTCATTTAGAGTGTATAGAACATATTTTTATAAAGGACTTTTGGTTTTACAAACTTACAAAGACATGTTTTGTTTTCCATGACAATGAGATGTTTTTCACAGAGTAGATATACTTCGTGTAGTATAGTGATAGAATCCAATTAAATAAACTACCCTTCCTAACAAAACAGAATAAAATTCAAACCTGCATAGAATAGTGCTCTTTTTCCTGAAGAGGTAAGTAGTAGGTAATCCTGAAGATTAGCTCATCATAGCAATGGTGTTTTGAAAACAGGCCTTTGAAGACACTGTATTCACTGAACATAGCTTATGTCAATACTTACACTTGTTAATATTGCTGTAGCTCACTAAAAGTTTGTAGGAAAAAACTGAGTGTGTGTTTTAGAATCATACATGACATTGAATGCAAAGCAATTCTCAAAAGAAACAATGTCTGTAATAAATTGGGAAAAATATTTTGGAGGATGAAGCTCACTTAAAGTGAATCAAAACAACCCAGACCATTTGGCAGTTAGAAATAGTGATATTTCTAAATATCACTATTATAAATATTATAAATAGGTGTGTGTAGACAAATGGTAGAATAAGGATGTCGGAGATGTGGGTATATTATGTAAAATGATGTCACTTTATCTGTGTGATTATGTTTTTAATAATACAATTTGGAGAGCGTTAATCTGATGACATGACTTTTAAAAGTGCTCTAGGGGGTAGTGCAATCAATTTAACTTCCTTTTGAGCTCATAAGTTAAGAATTTTGGTTACATTCTCCAGAGAGGTTATATCTCTGATAAAAGTTTATTTTATAAATTTCAGAAAATAAAATACTAAATCATTAAAATCAGTGTTCTTTAAAGCTTGATAGTAACCAATTTGAATATTACATATTTCTTATTAGACAGTTGGTCTTTATATTAACATTTTGTCTGAAATAACACCAACCAACCAAGTATAGCTTCTGTCTGTCTCTCTCTGCCTCTGTATTGCCAATCCCTCTTTACCTGTTTCTCTCTTTGTTTATGTAGAGAATTACATAATTTAGGTAAACATGGTATCTAGATTAGATTTGTCAGCATCGATGTGAGATTAATGCTCTAGAACTAGATTTAACATATTTTTATAGTGAAATGTCTAAGTAAAGATGAACAACTTTTCTCAAGTCACACAACTTTTATTTTCTACCTTTTTATCACTGAAAATAAACATTTTACAATGCATTGCTTTAGTAAGTGATAAATTGTTATTTTAAAATAACAGAATGAATACTCTTTCATGAACTTTGTTTTAAATTTCAAGAAAAATAAGTATAATGCCTATAAGAAACCAATATTTAACTTCCACATAATGTTGGTGACAATTGGTACCTTTAACTTGAATTGGTATAGAAATTCATATCCTGTTGCATATGGAAAAGGGTCTTAAATCTTAAATCAATGGAAGCAATAAAGTACTTAATTTTTGTTTCATTTTTTACATTTAATTAATTAATTAAGTGTGTGTGTGTGTGTGTGTGTGTGTTGAATAATGAGGTTGCTTTTGTGGATGTCAGAGGACACCTTTCTGGAGACAGTTCTCTTGTTCTATCCATGTGTCAATAACTATGTGAACAGTGTCAGAATTGTAAGTGACTTAGTTTGATACCCTTTAAGGCATTCTCACAGGAACATGTTGAGGATCAAACACTGGTTGGATCAACTTCTATCCTACAAGACATTTGCATTTTTTAAGTCTTAGCATGCTTTTAAAAAAATCCCATACAGCCACTCTTCTAGTACAAAGTGTTTTGTTTGTTTCTGGGTTGGAATTGTTCAAGTCAAAGGCATCTCATTGAGGAGAAGATGGAGAGGCGGTTCTCCAGTTATGCTGAGCTAAACGGCAGCAGGGTTTTGCATGTCTTCCTTGCCTGTTCTTATACATTTGCCAGTAGAAGGGTTTGCTCCAGAAATTGTACGACAGAAAAGAAAAAAAGTGAGTCTAAGGGACTGAGTTCCATTTCTCAAGACTTATCAACGTGAACCAGTGTTATTGTCTGTTCCCTGAGCTGTGGAATCAATAAAATATATGTACCAACACCCTAAGGAAGCAGGGACTCTTTAAATTGCCCTTTCTATTTACAATTAGTTATTACTTTATTTTGCCAAAAGTAAAGGTCATTAAAATCAACTTAAAGCTAGACTAAAATTTCAGAAGCGGCCCAAAAGTTGTACAATCTCTAACTATGTTCCATTTAACACATTTAATAGATGTAAGGACTCACAAGTGATGATATAAAGGATAATTTACGCTTGCAGTGCATTTTTGTCCAATTAATAGATTGCCTGTGTGTTGCATATTTTGCATGACAAAGAAGGAGAATATTAAACTGCCATTCATAATGAAAATGCACTTTGCAAATTAAAAGTGCCGAAACAGAAATTCTTCACCCTGTTTAGGAAATAAACAGTCCTTAACCAATTAAACAGCATTGTAATAATTCTATGATTTATTGCAAGTTGTTTAACTTTCAAAACTCAGCTAACCCATATTAAGGTCACAATCCATCATGTCTTGCTTGGAAAGCCAGCAAATAATGGCTGTTGTATTAGCTGCTTTTGATGATAGTATGAAAGAAGTATTAGCACTTGTCAACAAAACTGCTTACAACAAAACATTAGCATGCATGGGCTGCTGTACCTATTTATTATTCTGGCAGCTTCACACATATTGTTACAAGCTTATAAAACATTTTGTCGGGTGGAAACTGAATGTACACTGTTTGGTTTTCTGATAGACTGGCAGCATAAATGTCTGGGCTGACTTAGTTTAGTTTAAGTGTAAATAGAGACACAAATTCTTCAACCTGTTCTCTTATTGATACTGAAAAGTACTGAATTATTCAGCAACCAACTCTTCTGTTTGTGTCTATCACAGTTATCAATTACCCATCAGTCTTCTTGTCAAAACAGAATGGATTAATCTGGCTGAAAATAAGACAAATAAATGGATACTATAACAGGGGTGTGGGGTTGCCAGACTGTCAAAGGGAAATCCAGGCAATGACATTTGCCGTCAAAAATGGGATCTCTGGATGAAGTGAGCAAATGATTCCCAGGCTGAGCCAAGAATGCACTTAGCTCGTGAGTACATGAATCTGCCTCCTTCAGCTGCTGGTGCTCAGCACCGGGGTAGCAGTTTAGTCACGGAACCTCCTTGACTTCTGAAGAACTCTGGACATCCTTATTGTTTCTCTCAGGAACGGCAGCACCCATTCAGTTATTTTCTCTTTGTAAACCAGGGCCTTGCGTGTTACATGGGGCCATTTAACAATGGAGTTATTTCTGGGAGCTTGTGTCACTTCGTAGCTCTCAGCGGATGTGGTACCAAGAAGCTCTTTTCACAGATGACTGGTGGAGCCCATCCAGCATCTGTAGAGTTTGTCCTGCTTTCTTTCCCAAACATTGCATTTGGAAATCTTGTTTGGCAAATGCCCTGAGTGAGGTGCTGCCTGTTGTTAAAAGTACATATTTGCAACCTATCTCATTTGGTCCTTGTATAAAACAGAAGCAAGTGAAGTGCCTCTGATTTAACATAAAAACTGTAGCCACAGCCTGAAGCAAGTTTTAGTTTCTCACAGAAACTGGGAAGAATGTTATCATAGATGCTGCCACACTGGACTGCTTTTCATGAGCATTAACACCTGAAGCCTTTGTATTCACACAGTGCCTAAGCTATTGGACGAGCTCCAGAGAAGTCCTCACTTGGCCAAAAGCTCTTTGCTCCCACGTCCCTATTCCATACCCGGACTATCATAGATGCTCCTCCCATCTAGCCTGTAGGGTAGGGCGATGTAAGGAGAAGATCCTGCCAGGAAAAGGCCACCTTCCCCTCCTGACAAGTCACATTTCATTTCGACAAACTTTCTTTTATTCCCTTTCCAGTAGATTTTATAAAGGATTTTAAGCATTTAAAAATGCAGACAAGCATTTAAAAACAAACAGACCAAAACCCCAAACCCCTGTCTACATTTGGCAAGTTTGAGAGATAATTCAATTCTAGGTACATCATTTAGTATTCTTTTAAAGACTAAGGCTGAAAATTTCTGTCCCTCATTTTCAGAACATGACCTCAAATTTCCCCTTCATGTAAAACAGTTTCCCAGAACTTCAGCATTGACAAGAAATGTACTAATTGGTCCGATTGCAACACTCTGTTCCTAAGTCATCCTTTGCTTGGTATGTAATCCCAGTGTTCGCTAACAGAACACAGCTACATAAGGCATACACAGTCTTCTCTTGAAATAAGGTACTGTCGTTGTTATCAGGTAACTGAGTAGCTCTTACTGTACAGAATACTGGATCATCATTTTTTAAAGTCAATTAAGACATTTTTTCTTTTCAACACCTGAAAGCAGGTTAATTGAAGGGTGTACATACTGGCCTTATTCATAAATGCCAGGTACCATTTACCTCTTTTTTCATTAATTTATTAATTTATTCACTTTACATCCTGATTGCAGAACCAATTTTCCCAGCACCCCCAACCTCACACAGCCCCTACACCTGGGCCTTCTCCTCTGAGAAGGGAAACTCCCCCTCCTGGGTAACCCACCCTGGTAAGACTGGGCTCACTCTCTTGCACTGAGTTAGGGGAACAGTGGCCCACAGACAGGTACAGCCAGCACTACAGTTGTTGAAGGATCCGTGTAAAGACCAGGCTGCATATCTGTTGCATACGTGTGTGGGGATGTGGCTAGGCCCAGCCCGTGTATGCTTTTCGGTTGGTGGTTCCTTCTCTGGAAGCCTCCAGGGGTTCAGGTTAGTTAACTCTGTTGGTCTTCCCACAGTCCCTCCAACCCCCAGTCCCTCATTCCTTCCCTCAATTCTTCCACAAGGCTCCCTGAGCGCCAACTAATGTTTGACTGTGAGTCTGCATCTGTTTTGGTCAGCTGCTTGGTGGAGCCTCTCCGAGGACAGTTATGCTAGGCTCTTCTCTGAAAGCACGGCAGAGTATGATTAATAGTGTCAGCGACTGGCTCTTGCCCATAGGATGGGTCTCTGTCACGCCCAGCCTTGCCAGCAAGGAAAGACGCAACACCGGGGAGTTTTCTTCCTCCTTGCAGTTTATTTCGGGAACCTTAAACAAAGCTTATTTTTCTTATTCTTCTTATTGGCGGCCCGAGCCCTCTCCCTGCCGCCCTTATATAGCCTTACAGCCTCGCCTGCAGAAGATAGATAGTGCGCCGCTTCCTAATAGGTGAACTAAGTGAATTCTTCATTAGCATGTAAGTGTGATAACAAATACAGCTCACTGCGCAGATACTAAAGTTATTTACCACCAGGGAGCTGCATCTGGCCAGCGCCATCTTGTAATGGAGATGAACAAAAGGTGGCTTACTACAGGTCTCAAGTTGGAAGGCACCCACATCCTAGGTCTCTGCCAATCCTAGATGTCTTCCCACACCCCTGTCCCCACCTCATGCTGATTTTTGTTCACTCTCTTGTCGCTCTTTCCCTGGGTCTCCCTACATCTGATCTGATTCCTGTCCTCTCTATTTCTCTTCTCCTCCCCTCCCCCATCCAGTTCCCTCTCTCCATTCACCTCTAATGACTATTTGACTTCCCCTTCTGAGTGAGATTCAAGCATCCTCCCTTGTGACCTCCTTGTTATTTAGTTTCTTTGGATCTATGGATTGTAGCAGTCATCCAGTACTTTATGGCTAACATACACTTACTAGTGAGTACACACCATGTCCTTATGTGTCTGATTTGTAATTCAGGATGATATTTTCTAGTTCTGTCCATTTGGCTGAAAATTTTATGATGTCCTTGTCTTTAATAGCTGTATAGTATTTAATTGTGTAATACCAAAAAGTAAGCCTTTCTAGACTCATCTTCTCCAGTCTTGAACCTTCTCTCCCTTGGTTCCTGTTCTCCAAAGTCCAAGCAAGTTGCTACATCTGTAGCTCCACTTGTGCAGTCTGTTTTCTGTTGTTCTCTTTTGCCTACCATGGGTGGTTTTTTTTTTTTTTTTTTTTTTTTTTTTTTTTTTTTTTGCATTTGATATTGATTCATTCAGATATTCCTGCATGAACAACTTCCCTTATTTAATGATTTCTGGAGAACTCAACATGAGGGATCTATCCATCTCCATCTTTCTAATAACCTTTTCACTCTGGCTCTTGGCCCTCCCACCATCTTGCTCACCCAGATCCCCATTTAGATGGCTTCTCGTCTGCTATAGTTCCTTACTCATCTGTAATTCCTTATATCCTGGACAATTTTCTATTTCTCCTTATAATCTGATAGAAATTCTACCTCTGCCACTAAAATGCTGTGGGATTGTGGTCGAATAAACAACTTAAGCGTCCATCTCACCTCTAAAATTTGGGGTACTAGTGTACAGAAGTAGTTTTTAACCTGTGGGTCACAACCTTTTAGGGTATACTGTGCCCTGCATAGGGGTTCCCTAAAACCACTGGAAAACATTTACATTTACATGATAATTCATAACAGTAAAAAAATACAGTTATGAAACAACAATAAAACAGTGTTATGGTTGGGGCTTACCACAACTAAGGAACTGTATTAAATCACTAGGACGGTTGAGAACCACTGGCTGTCAGTGTCAGTATTGAACAAATATTGTGTAAATATTCCAAAGTACTTAGAGCAGTGCCTGTTCATAGACGGAATACACAGCAGGGTCCTGCTTGTCATTTAAAGTAGAAACTTAGAAGTATGTTTTAACTCTGGATGTGTTTCAGAGGGGCTTAGAATGATACCACCTGAGCTGACCACTGTAGGCAGGCTAGGGTCCAGAACCCTGGGCTGCAACCATGTCACCTGGCTTCATGTTCTGTCCTTACTCTTACTAAGGTGGGCAATCAGAGAGCTACAGGTTTCTATTCTGGGGCTGCAGAGGTGCCTCAGTGGTTAAGAGCACTGGCTTCTCTTTCAGAGAACCCAGGTTTGATTCCTAGTACCCAAGATATAGTTCATAAACATTTCTAACTGTAGTTTCAGGGGATCTGATACCTTCTTTAGACTCTGGGGCACTGGGCACACATATAGTGCAGAGCCATACCTGTTGACAAACATCCATACATATACAATACACTTAAAAATATAAGAGAAACAAACAAAGCTATTTTTCCTATTCTTCTAGGTAATTGTTAAGAGTAGATGAAAACCAAATGCTTAGCAGTGTGCTGAGGCCATAACAAGGTCTCCAGAAATGTAGTCTGGCATTTGCTTTAGTGAAGGCTTCTGTTGATGTGATAAAACACCATGACCAAGGGCAAGTGAGGAGGAAAGGGCTTATTTCTTCTAACAACTGCCAGGTGACACTCCATCATTCAGAAGAATCAGGGCAGGGACCTAGAGGTGCTAGAGCGCTGCTCACTGGCTTGCTGCTCATGGCTTGCCCACCTGTTTGCTTGAAGCACTCAGCACCACCTGTGTAGGAGTAGCGTCAGAAACAGTGAACTGGGCTCTCCCTCATCAATAATCATTCAATAGAATGTATGTACCACAGACTTGCCCTTAGGCCGTTCTAGTGGGAGTAGTTTCTCAGCTGAGGTTCCTTCTTCCAAAATGACTCTAGTGTGTGTCAAGTTGCCTTAACTCTAATCAGTTCAGCATTATACTAGCATTATACTTGCAGTCATCTTTGTAATTATTATTATTATTATTATTTACTATTAGTAGTAGTACTAATATTGTTGCTGTTTTAGTAGTAGTACTACTACTAATATTTTTGTAATCTAAGACAACATCTAAGCCTGTTATATCCTAATAAATGAGAAAGAAAGGGTGTGGATTTGGGTGAGTGGGGAAGTAGGAAGGGTCTATAACTATAGGGAAACTACAACTAGCATATAAACAACACACACACACACACACACACATACACACACTTGCTCTATCACAGGCTTTTTGTAAAATTTTCTTTTTTCATCCTCCTTCCTGCAGGGATCCATGGAGTAGTCACATAATACAGGACCCTTAAGGCAGCTAGCCCAAGCCAACTCCATGGCTTCCTGCACCTCCCCTCCCTTTTCTTTTCCTCCCTCCTTCTTACTTTTCGAGGAACTAGGAATTGGCCCTGGGCCTTCCACAAGGTAATTATGTGTTCTCCTACTTAGCTCTATCCCCAGCCTCCTTCCTTCCTCTCGCCCTTCTTCATTTTCTTGCTTTACCTTGAAGGTTCTGAGTAAGCTGCATAGGTTAGCCTCACGCCTGCTTTGTGAGCAAGGCAGGCCTTATCCTAGCCATTGTCCTGCCTCAGTCTACCAAATAGCTCCGATTTCAGGCCTGAGGTATAGGCTTAGCTCTACAGTGAGCTCTCAGTTATAAATTGCCTTACAATATTTTTATGTATTTGTTGCTTTCTCCAGAGATGTTCTACTAACTTTCTGTATCTCAGATTTCTTCCCGCACAACTTGTTACTAAGAGTCCTGGGTAATCCTCTGGTAGTCATAGTGGTTATGTCTGTCTTCCAGGCACTTCCTAAGGTTCTGGTTCCTCTTGGGCTTCAAGGCTTCTTGTCCTTAACCTAGCCATACAGAGAAGGCCTTCTGTGAAATAAGCCTCTATTTGCCAAGACTATCTTCATTCATCAAGAAAAAATTTCTTTCTAAACTAAGTTTAAGTCTTAGGACAAGTGATGTCTTCTTTCAGGTTGCCTTACCTGATTGGAATGGTACGATGTTTTATGGAGGAAGAACAGTCTTAGAAGTTTGGATTCAAACACTAGTTTCTCATTAACTTTGAGCCAAAGTCTTGTTCAGGTACAAAAATTCAATAACCAGTCCACAGAAAAGTTATACAGGCTATGTCTCTTCATAATATGAAGTGTTTGACAAAACTAGAAAGTAAATTTTAGGTGCCTCAACTCTCAAATTATTATGAAACCATATCAAGAACTTCAGAACTACATTTTGTATTGACTGTACAAAAAACATTAATGAATCATGATTAAGATATCTATTTATATTAGGAATTTATACTTTCATTTAATAACTTTCACCAAATAATCTTTAGGAGTAGCATCCACACTAATTTTAATTTGAAAATTCAGCCAAATGTTTGCCATGAAATCTCTAGAATTCAAAACTTAATAGATACTCAGAGCTAATTAACACTGAAAGTTACCCTTCAAATGAAACACCTTCTCCTCTCAGGTCAAAGAGTAAAGAGTGTGCTAATTAAGAATAAAATACCCAGCACTGGGTATACCATGCTCACAATTGCTTTGCCACTTTTGATTCTAGGAACATCTTCCAAAGACAGCAAGACTGGGTTCTGCAAGATATCTAGTAAAACTTCCTCAAGAGGAGTTATAATTACTAATACCGAAATTTGATAAGTGGTTTAACAAAAATTACCCCTGAATGTTTAATGAGTCCCTCAATAAATACTTGTTCTGTTAGGTCTATATTTTGCTCAAGAAACAAGTGGTGAATGCTTTAAGCAGTTTATGAAGAGAGAAACCAAATATTTAATTTCTAGATTCAAATAACAAAGTAATTTGAGTTTTTTTCAATTTCCTTTTCCTTCCTTCTATCTTTTTCTTGTGCTTCATTCCATGTATACCTTTTCATTCTTCCTTTCCAACCTTTCTTTCTTTTCTTTTCCCTTTAGGAGTGTAACGGTAGCTCAGAGTTGATTAAGACAGGAGAACAGTTTTCAAATGGAATAAGTTCCCCTTTCCCTCATACGCCAAAGACTAAAGAGTCACTTGATTAAAGACAAAATACAGAGCAGTGAATTTACCTCTCTTTCTTTCCCTTCCTTCCCACCCCCTCTCTCTGGATACACACACACACACACACACACACACACACACACACACACCCCAGGTTGGCTTTGAACTTAACCTTCTGGTATTATAGGTATCAACTACCATGTTCAGTCTTGACAGTCTGAGATGGCCAAATTCTAGTCTGTTCTTTGATAACTCTGTTATCTTTCCAAAATCTTGTAAGTCAGGATTAGTATTCAGGCGGTAAATTACTTTTCTGAACAGAATAAAAACAGAAAGGAGACTGCAGATTTGATGACTGATACACAAGTAAAGTGATGGCTTTTCATGATACAGAGGAGACATTTCTTTCTGAATAGGAGCATCTTTGAGTGTGAAGCTGAAACTTATCACTGGGTTCTGAGAGGAGGGAGGAATCCAAGGCTGTTCAGAAGTTCTGTGTCAGTAGGTCTCCAAGCTCCTTGGGCCTTAAAAGGGTTTAAATGTGACCTGAATTCTACAAGAGGCATTCATATCAGCCCTCTCTTTTGGAAACCTAATCTTTAGAGGAAAGCATGTGAATAATAGGACAATAATAGTATTTCATTCAACAATGAAATTTTCTCCCATCTGTCAAAAAAGCAGATCCTGGAACAGTCTTCAGAGGCATTTTATAGTTTTGATGAGACAGTAAAATATAGTTATAAGACAGAGCTATTTTCCCTCTTTCTGGCAGAAGGAAAAGCATAATTATTTTCAAAATGGTGGTGGACTAGAGTCTCTCCTCTATGTACTGTCTAGTTTAGGTCAGGGTTTCCACAACAATATGCTCCTCCATATGCTGTGTAGTAATAATGTACCCTTGGTACCAGAGTATCGATATCTGTCAGGTGATACGTCTCTTTGGGTTCTTCAATTTGCTGAATATGAATTGGGTCATGTTGATGTGTGCCTTGGGATACTGTCCAATAAACCAGAAAAAATATACCATAAGAATTCTCTGAAAGTCTTTGTTCAAAATTCCTCATCTCTTTGCTTTTTCTAGTGATTGTTCCCTTTATTTATGGACTATTGTAGAATTTTCATCTTGGGGTATTGACTCCATAATGATAGGACACTTATACAGCATAATCAATCTCATAGTGTCCTGAGGTCTTTGCTCTGTGAGTAAATATGGATTTTCACATTTGAACTAAATTGAGGTCCAAGAAGGATGACTCCAAAATCATATAATGAGCAAGTAGGAAATTTTAGATACCACTTAGAAGCTTCACAGCCACCAAGCCCAGCCTTCCCATCACACTGCGTTGTCTCAATTAGATGAGAGAAGGCACCTATTATTTATGCGCAGGAGAGATAGAAATCAAGTTTGTCTTCCCCACATTTTCGTTTCTCTCTATGTCTCAAGATTGTCTTTCCCTCCCTCTTTCTTTTCCATTTCCAAAATTAGGATGAATAAATAGTTCTCAAAGTAGGAAATGGCGGCTAAAGTGTCTAGCTACCTCCAGAGTAGACTGTGGATAAGGGCTCTTAATGGCCCCTGACTCAGAAAAGTACTTTCCACATACCTGTCACAACAACTGAAACTTACACCATTAGAGAGCCTTTAGTAAGGACCCCGGTGTTAAAATGCTGTCTTTGGATGTGGCATATGTTCATGTCATTATCCACTTCCCCCAAATCAGCACGAATGTTCTGATTCTTCACAGAATATATTACTGTGTCTTGATAATAACCAAGCACAGAATATTTAAGGAAATCCTTTGGATTCAGAGAACAGAGTAAGTTCCTTTGCAAATAGA
This sequence comes from Apodemus sylvaticus, assembly GCF_947179515.1. Taxonomy (NCBI): domain Eukaryota; kingdom Metazoa; phylum Chordata; class Mammalia; order Rodentia; family Muridae; genus Apodemus; species Apodemus sylvaticus. The sequence goes on from NC_067487.1 coordinate 84,357,453, forward strand.
AAATTGAAAGGTGCATGAAGCCAGAAAGGAGATTCCTTGTCAGGATTCTATGAGGAACATTAGTTTTAAGTTCAACTTTGACTTAGTTGTACAAAACAAGGAGAAATGACACATAGTCACTTTCATTTTAGATGTTAGGGAACTGACTTATTTGTACTATTGCTATGATAAACATACTCTAAATATGAAATTTAAGAGAGGAAGGATTAATTCTGCCTCATGCTACAATCCATCAGGTTGGAGAAATCCCATTAGCAAGAGTTTGGATTAGCTGGTACACTGTATTCCCAATCAGGGAACAGAGGGTGTTTCTGCTTAATGTCTTCCTCCTCTTAATGAAGTCCAGAACCAAACCAGGGAATACCAGTACCTATGGTGGCTAAGTATTCCTGCCTGCATCAACACAATCAACATAATCATCCACATACATGCCAAAAGATATTGTTAAGTTGATGACAGTATCACAGGATCCTTTCCTAAACACCAAGACCGGGCACTAAGTCCACATCATATTCTGCTATCATTTTCTGTCCAATTGCGTCATTAAGTAATAAGTTCCTTAAGCACATTAATTTAAGAAATATTTTAAGAGTGAGCCCAAAGGTTTGTTAAAAAGAAATACAGACTCTGATGTTCAAAGTCTTTTGTTTTTAAACTTTTAAATTAGAAGTCCTTTGTACCTTGTACTTGGAAGAAGTCCAGCACATGCTTTGGTTAGAGTTTTGAGTAGATATAAAGTCTTTTAGTAGACAGTCTTGAGTGGAAAAATGTAAACAGAAATAATAAATGCATTTTAACATTTTTTGAATGAAGACTAAAGTTACTTGAAGTTTTTGTTTTGTTTTGTGTCATGATTTAATGTAATTAATAATCCCACTAGAGACCCAAATACACACACACACACACACACACACACACACACACACACACACACAAGAATAAAGTTCAAAATGTGGGAGGTATCAGAAAAGTGAGGAATTTGATAAAGTGCAGGGAATGGCATGTGCAAGCGTGAACCATGAGCACGTGGTTTTTGAGGTGAGCTGAAGGACAGGGGAGTGACCCATAAGAAGAAGGGGGCAGGTACTTTAAGAGCAATGGCTTCCATAGGAAACTGAGGAAAAAACACCCAGGGACCCTGCATGGAAGACTTTCAGAGAACTTAGTTCCCTGAGTTATTCCATCACCTTTTGACCTGAAGAGAAATGGTATCCTGCTTTGGCACAATCAAATCTCTCAAGGTCAGCTTGTCCTTGAACTTGTCACATTTCATTCAGTTCAGTAGCCATTGGGCAAATCACCATACACTCTATCAAATGGATAGATTTACCTAATAGTCACCAAGGAATAAGAGCCTCTAGATCAAATCCCTGTGGCACGGCGTTGGATCACTGGCAGAGTAATTACTGAAACTTACCACTTGTCATAGAAAATTAAAAGTGGGTGTCAGCTTTAGCCTCCTTTCCCTGGGGAGGCAAGAAAGCAGTTGGTGAAGATCAGAAAGGTCTTGCTGCAGTGTGGGTTCACCTCCAATGTGGAGGTACCATCAGTAAGAACCCAACCATGCTGTGCACTGTGATGCTACCTGTATGATTATTTTTAAAACCTTCTGTTAAGTAAATCATGCTGGATTTGCAAATAAGATTATAAGATTTCCCATGAGCCTCTGAAACTGATATTTTCTATGGTTGTACATAGGTAACTTCATATGATTACTCCTGCTAGTCTTGCAGATTGGGCACCACGGTATAACTAACAGTAAGAAGAAAGCAAGGATTGGAATGTGATGAAGTCCACTCCCACAAGTAAGTTCTAAGGGATTAAGTTATAAATTTAATTCCTGTGAGCTGCAATTAGTATTTGTAAAATATATAGTTGATACACACACACACACACACACACACACACACAGCAAAAATGTCTTCTCTGAGAGTACAGTTCCTCTTTCAGAACATGCAGTCCTTGTTGTATGAACCAGAACTATGACTATTTTGTAAGCCTCCCAGTTCCTCCTACCACATTCTTGCTAACTTGGTTTCTTCAGAACTTGATACGTAATTTTCAAGACCAGCATGGAGTCTCATATTTAAAAATTAAGAATTTCAAGGTACTGACAGCAGGGGATGAGCTGGGATACACCTAAGCATGAAATTGCATAAGAACACAAGTTGCATATCAAGGAGGCCAGCCCCGCCTCCTCTGGTGCTCATCTACTGCAAGCTTATTCTCATCCTACAGTTTTACCCTACAGTTTCGGCATCTGTATTGTCTGCTTTGAGTTTTCCTATCCTCACAAATACTTCTGCTCCCATGTCAGGGAAGCCCAAATTAACCCATCCCATCACACCAAGGGATTTTTGGGGGCAGCTTCACGTGATCATTATGTTGCCTGTTTCCCCAGTACTTTTCTCAATTGTTTTCTTTCTAATTTATTTGAAGTCTTCCTATGTCTTGTTCCTATTCACTGGATTGTAAGCCTCTCAGCAAAAGCCACTTTGTCTTATGTGTTTCTTCCTGTTCATGTGGCCCCTCGAACAGAACTCAGAATAACTATGTGTCTAGCAAGTAGGGTTTTTGACAAACTTCTGAACAAGCTAGATTACCTTAGACTATTTGTAATACGTGAAAGCTTTTCCAGTCTACAAATTTGTATGATCTATTAGATTCAACTAATATAAAACATGTATACATGAACATATACATAAATCAATGAATGAGATTCAAATCTTAGTTAATACTATGTGTTAAAAATAGTCTTATCTAGTTATTTACCAAGTAACTTATCTTTAGGATTCATACTACATTCTCAGAATCTAGCTTCATTCAATCGTGACTTTCATAACAGAATATCACTTGCTATACAAGACTAACGTCCCTTCAAGCTGCTTGTCATCAGGGTCCAAGAGATTCCCCAAAGCAGTATAGGTTATTACTATTACTATTGCACTTGGTTGCCTCTCAGGGCTTGAAGAGTTGACTTCTATGACTGAAGTCACCACACATTAGACATAGGACTTGGGGGGACTGAGAAGGATATGACCTGGAAATCTCATTCCTGAGGCTTTAACTTTCACCGTATTGGAAAACTTTCAAAACATTAGGAGGCATTATGCAAATTGTTGTGGGCAAAAACCAACTGAACTCCTACTGAGATGTAAAGCTTGCAAGCACAACGGTGACTGGGGCGCCAAGGTGTCTCCAATGGTGCTATAGAGATACGTTTTTATCTTGGAGGTTATCTTGGAATTGTTTAATTGGATATAAGGCCTGCTAAATATGAGGTACTATCTACCTAGCTAACTACCTGTGACCATGGCAGACCCAGTCTCTGGACTCTACATGAAAACCTACTGCTGCCACTTTTGTAGACTAGTTTAATTTCTGAGTGCAATCTAAATCCTTCTTACACTTACAGATAAATGCAGCTCTCAAGTCTCATCAAAGAAGCTTCTTTTTACAGAATAAAGAGGCTACTACAGAGATCCAAAACTCATCAAAATAAAGAGACTAAATAATGATGGAGAGCCTAGCCCCAGTTGATGTTCCTAAGACACAGTTCCTGCACTTATGGCTCATGGCATACTATGAAAAAGGAGTTGGAAAGGTAGCGAAAAAAGCTAGAAGATAAGGGTGCCTGCTGTGATATGGTGTCTTCTAAACAAGACGGGAGCTGCCCCAATAAAACAGCAACACAATGGTTACCTAACAAGACCTGTACTATGACCTCAATATTGCCTTGCCAGTGCAAACAGGAATTCTCAAAAAGCCCCTCTCCCCAATGAAGAGCTACAGATAATCAATGGCTGCCGAGAGAGGTAGAATCAGTTTTCTTCTGGGACACTTGGTTACCAATCTCAGGTGACCATCCATAAGCACATTTACATTCAAGCAACAACATTCAATGGGCTCTCTCTCTCTCTCTCTCTCTCTCTCTCTCTCTCTCTCTCTCTCTCTCTCTAATTTGTGTACATGTGTGCCTGTAATAATTATAGAAGAAGAGAATGAATTAAACATGGAATGGGGGCAGAGAGTTGGGTGGGAAAATCCAGGGATGGAAATAATGTAAAGACATTATTCATATATTAAATTCTGAAAAGAAGGAAATGTTTTTATAGTCACTATAATTACTATTGATAACAGAATTATTAAGATATTATTAAATACTATAAGAACACAGAATACTTTTTTTAAATGTCTACAAGATTTCTGTAGAATTAAACAAGATTCCTGTAATTAAACAAAATTACAAAGTCTAAGTCTCCAAGTCCTTGCAGTTTCTATTATTCTGAAAATAGTCTTGGCTGAATTAATCCGAAGCTCATGCTAGATTACCAAGACTCCCATAGCATCTTTATCCTGTTTTCTGAATGTGAGACTCCAAGATAATGGCTCTATGAGATGTAATTTTGCCTTTTGGGGCCTCTCAAACACTTCTGGGAAAGAGGTTGTTACTGTATGCAGATCACCCTGTGTGTGTGTGTGTGTGTGTGTGTGTGTGTGTGTATGTGTAATTTCATAGTTTTTACCTGAAATTTGAAAAAAAGATGTGCTGATAATGTTTTTGTGTATATCATTTATTTCAGCTCTAATCACTATACATTAGAAAAACAATAAAGCAGCTCAGCAAGTTGTATTTAAATATATTTATATATACACACATACATGTGTGTGTGTGTGAACAATGATAATCAAAAAATGTGTCAACTGGAGAAGGGGAATATATTAAAGGAATTGGACGAAGGGAGGCTGGGAGGGCAGAAGGGAGGAAAGGAAAGCAAAGTGATATAATTCTATTTCATTTTTAAAAACATACTTTAAAAGGACATGAAGAAAACAATGTAAAGGCAGTGGCTATTGAAGACACTTTCATATATTCAGTAAGGCATGCAATGGAGGCTACACAGAAGGACATTTGCAATTTAAAATATTATTCTTCATAATGAAAATGTAAAGCAGTCGTTCTATTTTATTCAGCATGGCAGGTTAGGAATCCCCGTGAAGCTATACTGCATCAAAGAGTAGATTAATAATTCAATTTTGTTCAGAACTGGGCAATAGGGTACCACAACCTTTTATTCTGTAACCAGCTGCTGACCCTAATATGGACGAACCAATTAGACATCTCTTTTTAATTGTTGGGTGACCCATCTAAAACTCACTAGGAATTTTCATTTTAAACAATGCTCACAGTCTGAAATAACCTTAGTTATTCCCTGGTAGAGGTGGTTGATTTGATAGAAGTGCACAAAGGAGTTCAGCAAATGGGGGGGAAAACTGCGAGATCATTTTAGGCTGTGTTCTATAAAAGAACATCTTAATATAATGAGGGTTCTTTCAGTCTCCCCGGCAGAGCATCAGCCCTCTCAGATAACCCCACACAAAGCAAATACTATTCGTCTGAAGTTACATTTGCTCCTTGTTATCACAACTTATGCCACTTAATTCATTATTCAACGACTTCACTTTCTTGTTTATTAGATGCAAGGTAGCCGCTTATCCCTATAGGCCATGTATGCAAAAGACTGCTTGTAATCCTGTCACTTCAAACCTCTCTAGACTTTTACATTGCTTCAGGAATTAGGAGGAAAGAAGCAAACAATTTAGATTACTGATGATATTAAATCTTTACATGATAGAAAAAATAAGAAATAAATGCAACCAAAATTTGTTTATTTGGAGAGTGGCTTCAGATGCTCTTTTACTTGGAAACTTAGCAATTCACTCACTTCCTACAATAAATACCCTGAACTGTTCTTCCTGCATTAAGAAGAAATATATTAAATGTATTTGGTTCTTTTTATTGTATAGACTGTCTTAAAAGCATTTCATTACTGCCTTTCAACTATATTTTAAGGATGCTGGCCAGCTTGATACTCCACGTGCTGAAACAGGTACTACATATGCCTTAAAATTGAGTATGCATTATGCTACAATGCTTAGGTACCATTTTTATTGAATATTATATTTGGAAACATGTAGAAATATTAAACATTTTAATACAGGTTTTTAAATATTATTTTTAGCTGTCATCAAGATACGATAAATATATTTTGAATGATATAATGTGACTTTGGGCTCTGCACAGCAAGCTACAGTGGTCAGATACTTTGAAGTGATTTGGTAATCTTATGCTATTAAATTCATTAAAATGTAAATGAATTACTGAATTAAACACACTTCCATTGTGCTCTTAGGGCAATTAATAATGTATAAAATTATCTGAATAAGTATACACAATTATGTTTACATATAATGACTGAGAGAAGAGATACAAACCAGAAGCTGAGAGTAAAATATTTTAGGCTAAAATCTTCTAAATATGACAACCTCAGTGGTAGTTGCAGTTCTGGTCCCTTATATAACAACACACTGTTAAAAATTCTTTCTTTATTTAAATGCTATGTAACTCCATACTTTTAAAGAAATTCTCATACATATAAAACACACAGAATGTATTTTAAATCTGTGTGCTTTATTCACAAAACTAAGAGGCAATTATTTTCTTCAATTAATTTACTTCTCCAGCTGTTTGAATTTCCACATTAGTTCATTAATAAAAGCCATAGTGAAGACTTTAGTGCAGCATAGCTTATACAGATAAGCCAAGGATAAAAGACTCAACATCTTCAGAAAACAGGAGCATTTTAGAGGGAACCTCATTTGTTGAATGGAGTTGTGACTACTAAAATAATATATACAAAATCATTACAACTGTTCTAATGAAAGAAATACACTTGAAAACTCACAATCCTGGTGACTGTGGATATCATTTCTAATTACTGCCATTCTTCCAAAACATCATTCAGATTAATATAATGATGAACAAATTGATTCACCTGAATACTTAACCTTTACTCCAGTATTACCTTTGGTACAGATTAATGTTTTCTATTCAACTTAAGATGGGAAAAGTGCACTCATTAAAAATACTGCAAAAATCAATTATTTTCCACCATTCTAAGGAACTAATATCAGTGATTAAGTTGTACAGTTTTTTCAAGCTTATGTTCATTGTGGTGCCCATTAAGCAAAAACAGCAAACAGAAAAATGAAATTAACAAAGAGTGCAAATAAAAATACAACTTTTCTGTTGATGCCTTAGCTATATAACTTTATTCATTATTGTACAACTCCTGGTTTCTTACAAGTGGTAGATTTTAAAAAGTCACCCTGTGATTTTTATAGTGTAACCGTATGCTAGATAAAGATATTTAAGCTGTCAGTATAAACTGCTTCTGTTTTCATTTTGCATTTAATTTCAATGCCAGACTCAAGACATAAATTTTTCATCACCTGCAATGCTATGAATAAAAGATTAAAAAAAGAACCAAGGAGAACTTCTAACACGTGCGGTGCATGCAGCACAATGTGCAGACGCAGTATTCATAACTAGATGTTTAATTTTCATCTTTTTTTAACATCAAGAACTAGATTATTTGGGTTAATACATCATGGACATAATTTTTCAGTATTTTATCTCTGCCAAATTCACGTTTGGCTAGTTTGGGCCATATAGGCCACCCATTCCATTTGAAATCTACAGCACATGCGCTGTGCTAAGATTTAGAAGCTAAGAGGTTAACACTATGAAGTTCTATTATGCTTATATTTTTTAAAAGACACTATTTGAACATTATACATTTTCTTTTATTCCATAGTATTGCATGCACATTAATCTGGAAGTTAAAAGAACTAAGAATTCCTGAAATGGCCCTACTTCATCCCAGCCCCTCCTTGAGCTTGCTTCATGTTCTTGTGAAAAGACAACAATCCTAAGAGGTGAACACATGGGCTCAGAGTCAAGGAGTGTGTGTGTGTGTGTGTGTGTGTGTGTGTGTATGTGTGCATGTGTGTGTGTGTGTGTGTGTATGTGTGCATGTGTGTGTGTGTGTGTCTGTTTGTCTGTGTCTGTCTGTGTGTGTGTCTATGTCTGTGGCTGTGCATGTGCACAGGTTCATATATGAATGTGCATGTGTGTATATACATGCATATATGTATATATACAATTTAATGAAATGTAGGTATAACTTATGACTTGTTTTCTGTGGCACAGTGCATCTTCCCTATCTACTGAACTACCTTACTACCTTTCTGGGGACTCAGACAAGAACACATTCTAATTCTTGCCAATAGACTCTTGAGCAAGAAATATCCAAGCTCCTTCTACAGCCTCATCAGAACTGACTTGACTTTCCTGGCATTGCCGTTCTGAGACTATATGAGCTGGTTAAAGTCTATAGGCTTGTTGAAGACAGCACAAGTTATTTACTCTAAAGCCAATGGAATATAATAGTGTGTAACTTGATATTTTTGTCTTTAATTATTTAGCCTAATTTTCATGGCTCAATATTAATTTCAGAAAAAAAATAAGCCACATTACCATCAATTTGTTCTGTTGGCTAGCTAATAATGCTGATGAAATCAAGAATGTTGGGCCACTTCATAGCAGCCCTATTTATAATTGCCAGATGCTGGAAAGAACCCAGGTATCCCTCAACAGAAGAGTGGATGCAAAAAATGTGGTATATCTACACAATGGAGTACTATTCAGCCATTAGAAACAATGAATTCATGAAATTCTTAGGCAAATGGATGGAGCTAGAGAACATCATACTAAGTGAGGTAACCCAGACTCAAAAGGTGAATCATGGTATGCACTCACTAATAAGTGGTTATTAACCTAGAAAACTGGAATACCCAAAACATAATCCACACATCAAATGAGATACAAGAAGAAAGGAGGAGTGGCCCCTGGTTCTGGAAAGACTCAGTGAAACAGTATTCGGCAAAACCAGAACGGGGAAGTGGGAAGGGGTGGGAGGGAGGACAGGGGAAGAGAAGGGGGCTTACGGGACTTTCGAGGAGGGGGGGGCTAGAAAAGGGGAAATCATTTGAAATGTAAATAAATTATATCGAATAAAAAAAATTCAAAAAAAAAAAAAGAATGTTGGGCCACTTTTGGGCAGGTTGGTTAGATTTGTTTGTGATCATACTGACACCTCATCCTCCTAGGTTTGCTAAATGCTACTGGTCACCATAATAATCAAATCAGAGAATATAAGTGGATCATTGCAAAATCATCTCTGATATAAGGCTACAGAGGGCATCAGTGCTATCCTTGGTGATCACTGTACACAATTCAAGACTTTCACCCCCCTCTCTTTCTCTCCCCCTCTCTCATTCTTTCTTGCCCTCTCACATTCTCTCTCTCTCTCTCTCTCTCTCTCTCTCTCTCTCTCTCTCTCTCTCTCTCTCTCTCTCTCTCTCTCTCTCGTTTATGACAGTAAGACAAATAACAAGGGATCTTTGAAATAGATAGCATGCTTTAAGTAGGTAGATTTCATAACATATCTCTGTAATCTTGGCAAGCTTTTCTTTAGATGTAAAAACCTAAAAAGTGAGAGGTTAAGTCACTTGTCCATGGTCACACAAAATGTCAGGGGCATTTCCCAAGTTAGAATCCCTGTCTTGTTTGTTTTGTTCCACTGTGATGCTGATAAGACAGATCTCCTTGCCTCTGTGGAAACAGCCTGAAGTTACAGCAATATTTCACTATATTAGGACCTTATTGCTAGAGGACAGAAAGCATAGTGACTTAAGGATTAGAAATGTATCTCCCATTATGCAAACACAAATGAATGCACATTTGGGTTTGCTAAGCAGGTAAATTAGAAGATGTCATGTATCACCTAGTTAATATTATTTCTTATTGCCATTACCTACTCTTTTGTGTGTCCCAACTTTCTAAGTAGGAAAAAATAAATAAAATAGCAAACACACTTTACATGTCTTTGAAACCACGGTGGGCATTAATAAACATGCATTAATGATAGTGGTGGTTGATTAGAAAGTGATCAGTGCTGCAATGAACATAGTGGACCATGTGTCCTTATTACAAGTTGGAGCATCTTCTGGGTATATGCCTAGGAGTGGAATAGCTGGGTCCTCAGGTAGTACTATGTCCAGTTTTCTGAGGAACTGCCAAACTGATTTCCAGAGTGGTTTTACCAGCTTGCAATCCCACGAGCAATGAAGGAGTGTTCCTCTTTCTCTATATCCTCTCCAGCATCTGTTCCACCATGTTCATAGCAGCCTTATTTATAATAGCCAGAAGCTGGAAAGAACCAAGATGTCCCTCAACAGAGGAATGGATACAGAAAATGTACATTTACACAATGCAATGCTACTAAATTATTAAAAACAATGAATTCTTGAAATTCTTAGGCAAATGGATAGAACTAGAAAATATCATCCTGAGTGAAGTAACCCATTCACAAAAGAACACACATGGTATGCACTTGCTAATAAGTGGATATTAGCCCAAATGCTCAGAAGACCCAAGATACAACTCACAGAACACACAAAGCTCAAGAAATAAGACCAAAGTGTGGGTAATTTGATCCTTCTTAGAAGGTGGATCAAAATATTGGTGGCTCACAGCCAACCAATAGACTGAGCATAGGGTCCCCAATGGGGGAGCTAGAGAAAGGACCCAAGGAGCTAAAGGGATTTGCAACCCCATAGAAGGAACAATATGAACCAGCCAGTACCTCTTGAGCTCCCAGGGACTGAACCACCAACCAAAGAGTACACATGGAGGGACCCATGGCTCCAGCTACATATGTGGCAGAGGATGGACTTTTCAGACATCAATGAGAAAAGAGGCCTTTGGTTCTGTGAAGGCTTGATGCTCCAGTATAGGGGAATGCTAGGTCAGGAAGGTGGGAGGCTGTGTTGGTAAGCAGGAGGAGGGGGATGTGATAGGGGGTTTTCAGAGGGGTAAGGAGGAAAGGGGATACCATTTGAAATATAAATAAAGCAAGTATCTAATAAAAAAGAAAAAAGAAAAATAGAAAGTGACCAGGGGGTATAAGGCTTCATGAGCTGTGGAAATAATGGAAACAGTAGATGAGGTGTTAGTAGGGGATTTGTCCTTAAGAAATTTTAGAATGGTGTATTATAACAAAAAGACTTAAGTGATCAGCTAAAATATGACATGGTCTCCAAATATGATGAGTATCAATAGACACGATGCATGTAAGGAAAGGGAAGAATGTATAAACAGCAGGGTAGGACAGGTGTCTTGGGACAGTAGCAAAGTGGAGACTTCTGTGTGTAACACAGTGCTTCTCTGTCAATGGAAACAGTTTGGGAAATTAGCTGCTCAGTGCTCTAGAAGAGAAAAGCACATAATGTTGGTAGTACCTTTCGTTTATGAAATTGCTAATAATAATATACTTTAAAGATTTTGTTTTACTCAAGCCTGAAGTGATTTTACTTGGTATAAAATTTATTTGCCTTGAACCTCCCAGAAATATGACAGTCTTGTAAAAATGTGAATGTGGAAGATTTTCCTCTTGAGGAATTGACTTGAGTTTCAATCTATTAGTGAAGGATGAAGTGAATTGCTAAGTCTCTATAAAATGAGGACCTGTGCACAGCCCTTACACAAATTCAAGGTCCAATGTGCATGATTCTTGGAGATAACTATCACAGGGTCTTTATTTCTACACAGTCCCCTCCTTCCTCTTCACATCTCTCTACCTTACATCTTTGGACATTAGAATACCTCAAAGAGTAAAGATTTGAAATCCACAGGCTTGGCCTGACTTTAACTCCTAAGGTAGTTCATAAGAAGCATTGTTTTTCTTTTCTGAATATTTTCTTCATTTACATTGCCAATGGTAAAACCTTTCCCGATTTCCCCCCACCTCAAAGACCCCCAACCCCTCCTCCCACCCCCTGCCTCCACATATATGCTCCTCCACCCGACACACTCCCACCTCCTCTCCTCGGTTTCCCTTTGTTAGGGCATCTATTGAGTCTTTACCTGACCAAGGACCTCTCCTCCCACTGATGCCCAACAAGGCATTCCTCTGCCACATTTTTTTGCTGGAACCATGTGTACCCCTTGGTTGATGGTTCAGTTCCTGGGAGTCTTGGAGCACCTGGGTGGCCGAAATCATTGTTCTTCCCATGGGGCTGTAAACCCCTTCAGCTCCTCCAGACCACCCTCCAGCTCCTCCACTGGGGTCCCCACGCCCAGTCCAATAGTTGGTTGCTAGCATCTGCCTCTGTATTTGTAAGGTTCTGGCAGGGCCCCTCCAGAGACAACCATGGCATGCTCCTTTAGGTATACACTTCTTGTCAACCACAGTAGTGTTGGGGTTTGGTGACTGTTTATAGGATGAATCCCCAGAGAAGGGCAGTTGCTGGGTGGCCTTTACTTCCGTCTCTGCTCCACACATTGTCTCCCTTATTAATCCTGTGAGTATTTTGTTACCTTTATCAAAGGAACCAAAGCACGCTCACTTAAGTCCTCCTTCTTCTTGAGCTTCCTGTGCTGGGTGAATTGTAACTTGTTTATTTTGAGCATTTGGGCTAATATCCACTTATCAGTGAGTGCATACCAGTGTGTTCTTTTGTGACTGGGCTACTTTACTCAGGATTATACTTTCTAGTTCCATCCATTTGCCTAAGAATTTTGTGAATTCATTTTTTAACAGCTGAATACTACTCTATTGTATGTGTGTGTGTGTGTGTGTGTGTGTGTGTGTGTGTGTGTGTGTGTGTGTATATCACAGTTTCTGTATCCATTCGTCTGTTGAGGGGACATCTGGGTTGTTTCCAGCTTCTGGCTATTATAAATAAGGCTACTATGAACATAGTGGGGCATGTGTCCTTATTGCATTTTTCTTAAATATAAATATCCTGAAGAACATTTTTAAAATATAGGAATACATTGCTTAATTGTTATTAGCTAGAAAAATAGAATTACTTAATGTTAATCTCAGGTAAATTATAGCCCTCACTTGCGTGTTGTTTATATTTATAGAATATTCTTAGTGATTTTTTAATTTTTTATGCTTAGACTTTGAGTATAAAACATTCATTCACTAATGAATACATGCTTTATATTATCTGAGCTTTGATGATGTATTGTTTCCTTCAGTTTCCAATTTGCTCCAACTGCTTTTACCCGAGAGTGGGAGAATGTGCTTCTAATCATGGATTACTGGTCCTATGCAGCACTGCTTTGTTCAGGAACAGCTTTCCTTATAAGGTAAGGCCTAGGAGGCACCAGGTCCAAAAACTGTCTAGACGAAGGTGCAGAGTCGATATTCTTGTTGCCAAGAAGAGGGAATAGGCAATAATCTGGGTCTTTGGCTCATGCTCACTTGTAAGAAGTTCAGATTGGTTATTCTATGATAATTGAAGATGTGTCCAGTTCAACTTAATGAGTGGATGAATCTATGGAATACTCAAATAAATGAAAAGTGCCATATTTCCTTATCAGAAGAGAAAAGAAGACATACAGGAAGAATTATGATGGGAAGTTAAATATTTGTCTTTCATTGAAGACATAAACATAATCTATGTAAAACATAAACAAATCTACTTCCTGAGAGAAACTCGATGCAGTCCTTCCTAGACGCCAGTCTAGAAGACTTAATATCCTTTTTGGGTTTAAGATCTGTTTTTCATGCACTTCTACGAGATATCAAATAATTAGTTTCATTGAGGCTGTCAATCAAGTACATCACATAAAACACAGGTTATGCTTTTCTAGTCTGCCTTTTAAGCAAATATTTGGAAACTGCTCTGAACATACACACAAATACATATGGAGTAGGTAATATATCATTAAGTTCCTCCTTCTTAAATTAGTGCCAGTAAATCAGTATTGTTCAAAAATCTTTGAAGTAAATGTTCTTTATGCTGAGTTACGTTAATTACTAATACTTAGAAAGTCAGATTTGAAGTGTTTCTTAACATATCTAAGATAACATAATTTTTTTTTAAAAAAAAGCTCTTATCTATCTTATCTATCTAAATATTATTGCTAGGATAGGGTTCCAAGAATATGGAAGATAACAAATATAGAGCTAACTCACAATCCTATAACTTGGAAATCTGAAATAATGGAATATTTTTAGTTCTTAAAACTTTGCGGTAGTATATGGGTTTATGGTTCTGATGATGGTAACTTTTTTTAATTTGATATATTTTTTATTTACATTTCAAATGATTTCCCCTTTTCTGGCCCCCCACTGCCCAAAAGTCCCATAAGCCCTCTTTCCTTTTATCCCAAATAATTACAACTTAAGTTAGGGTAATACATTTGGAGTCATGAAAGGAATTATCTGTGGGAATAAAACACAGCATTTAGGGAATTAATTCAAAATTATAATCTCAATGAATGTGGTGATAGCATATGTGTGCTATGTAAAAAGCAGACTGCTTTTTAAAAAATAGTGCTGACTTCAATGGACATTGATAAGCACGGGTCAGCATGTTTTTTAAAGTCATGCTCTTGGGGAAATATTATTTTAATGTGCTGCTCTGGACAACTGGTTTTATTTGCACCTCACCCACACAAACCTTATAATATGACAGGACAGGGAAAGAATGGGTGGAAAATTATAAATGGTCTACTGGGTGTTTTGCTTGTTCTTTATTAACAAAATTGAAAGCCAAGGAGACATTCTTATCTCCCAGCATATTTTCAATCAATTTCTTGTTTTTCCTCCAGCCCTAAGGTGGAAGGCCAATGTTGATCTTGGTTCTGGACTATGCCTTGTCAATATGCTAACGGAACACTTGGAGAACAGATCCAGGCCTCAAAGGATTGTCGACACTGGATTCTCATGCTTTGAGTTCTGTTTTAACCAAACAACATTCAGATGACAGATTATAAAAAACATTGTCGCTGGGCAGTGGTGGCGCATGCCCAGCACTCTGGGAGGCAGAGGCAGGTGGATTTCTGAGATCGAGGCCAGCCTGGTCTACAGAGTGAGTTCCAGGACAGCCAGGGCTACACGGAGAAACCCTGTCTCGAAAAACCAAATCCAAAAAAAAAAAAAAAAAAACCCAAACAAACAAACAAACAAACAAACAAACAAAAAACCACACTGTCATACACAAAAAGAAGCTACTGCTTTAAAGAATATTTTTTTTCTACCGACTATGCTTCAGCAGCAGTAAACCATCTGAGGTTAGTCTAAGACCAGAGATACTGACAGGAGAGCAGTATGATGATACACAGTAGTACCTAAAATGTTACAGATGAACTAATGATGACACCACATCCATGTTTAGCATCACAGGTGTAACCAGGTAGATTGACTTAAGTGGACATTACTCTATATGGCAGCAACATAGTTGAATGGTTATTTTGGTGTAACAAATAGACACCTTTATATTACTAACAGAAGGCCTTGCTGCCATGTTGATGTGCTTTGAGTTTCTCAACTAGTAGCTCCATGTTTGCTGGTGTGTGATATTAATCAAGTTATTACTTATGATGAAATGCTGAATACTCAGTGTAATTCAATATTCATTTTAGTGGGACATGTAGATCAACTATTTCCATTTGAGCAACTCTGAGAAGTAACTTTCAACTTCATTAGGCATCTAATTGATTTTCATTTGGGGGTATATATACAGATTTTAAAAGAGAATTTTTATATATACAAAACTTGGGATTCCTTATACTTCATAAGTATAAACCAATTTAAATTGTTAAAGTGAAATGTGTTTTAATGCCCATCATCTTAAAAAAATCTCTTCATCTACAACAAACAGCTTCTCTCTACGATGTTTTCACAATGGTTTTATGATGCTCCAAATTCAAGCTTTATACTTGCGGTGAGCCTACATTTATTATTTTGTCAAGTTATTTGTAAACTGTAGTCAATATGCAAGTAAGGTCTGGTTTAGAATTCCTTAGAAAGAGTGTGCAATAATTCATGAGTTACCCACTCCCAACCACTAAAGTTTCTGGTGATTAAATGTCCCAGTGTTTCTCATGCTGACTTCTAGTTGCCATATCATCTGTACTAGAGTAGCAGATTCAACTCAGTGGTTTTAGTCCTGAAGATGATCCTTTGAAGTATAAAATATATAATAAATTTCTTTTTAATACACTTTTCGACAACTCATTCATTTAAGAGACCCCCTCCAGATATTGGAAAACAAAATTAAGATTATGTCAATTTCATTTAAAATAAATATCTTGTGACCTTCTCCTATGTTAATATGATTTATAATATCTTGAGAATATATAATGTAAATGTATTATTATTTATAGTTATTCTAAGAAGTAGCATTCTTTTATATTAAGTATGTATTCGTTTTGTGTTACTCAGGAGGCATGCTAATCATGAAATTTGTGTGCTTGAATATCCTAATTTGTCCCTGTGATTTATAATTAGTTTGCATTGAAGTCCAATATAAAGTAATTAGAAGCTTATAAGAATTGTTTTCTTGTGATACATACGTGTCTGTAGATATAAAACTCAAAGATTTTCTTTCTCTCATAATCTACTATAATATGGTTACAAGTGCATTGAAATTCATCTTGTTAGAATGGTAGTAATATATCCCACCAGGACTACTGTTCCTAGTAGCAATTTAAAATAATTATTGTGAGACTTGATGCTAGACATCAGGTTTGCAATAGAATTACAATGAGGGAAGTGTATTAGAGACAAAACATTGCTGCAAGAAAACTTCATAATGGTGCAATTTGGAACTAAGCCTCAATTTTACAGTAATAGATTCTCTTTATGATGGCACAAAGGACTGAATGCACTTAGCAAATTTAAATCTATTATTAGTCACACTTTGTGGATTGCGGTGCAAAACGGAGAAAAGAAATTAGCTTTTTAAGTATTTTCTTATATAAAGCAGGTTCTAGTAAGAACAGTCTTACATAAAACCTCTCTCTTGTAGTAGTGCAGCAGTGTCAGCATTCATGACAGCATGGAGTTGTCCAGGTTCAAAAGTCTCCCCCAAAATAGTTCTAAAGGTCTCCAATTTTAATTGTAACTTTCTGAAGTCTGGACACTTTCAATATTGATACATTTCTTATTTATAGAAATATAGCATGTACAACAAGCAGAATAGAATTAATTTGTTGATTGCTGATAACTGTAAGTCTTACCCCTTTAATGAAGAGATACCTATAGTTCACACTGGTACCACACAGTGACAGGGAGGGAATCAAGCAGGGTAAGTCAATAAAATGTGACACACATCTGAAGGAGTTGCAATTACCAGCTCCGGAGAGGGAGTAACAGAAAGAATTAAAAATTTAAAAGACTATTCTATGTACCTCTTAATTAGAATGTTACATATTTGTTTTAATTATGGTTAATTTTACCTAACTCATATTAAAATGATACCCAGTGAAATGATTCAAAATGGTATAGTTCAATTATAATATATCATGCAATATTTCAATAAAGTGTTTGTCCAAATACACAAAGCTATTGTTGTCATCTTTAAGAAATATTAAATGTTATTCTTATCAGAAAAATTCTACTCAAAACTTTTTCTGCTAGAAACAACAAAAACCTTAGTCAATAGCAGAAACAATTATGATTGCTATAACCCAGATCCAGAAAGACATGTTCTCCCTATGAGAGCAGTTTCATTTTGAAGTAGATAGCAATTAACAGAGAGATCCATATAGTAGCCAAAGTGCAGAGAATGAGGCTGTGAAAGGCCTGTCCTTAAAAGGAACATCTATCTATATGACAGTCCTCCTCTATAGGCTGGGGGAACGGAAAGATTTTGAGAGCCAGAGGTGGTGGATGACTACCAGGAGACTGTTTTTTAGTCAAAAGATGGCAGTTGGAGATATGAACTCACAGCAATTGAAGCATGCACAGTTCAAGCCAATCAAAATCATTACATGGAGAACTGATGATGGGCACACCTCGCTGCTCTGAGGTGCTCTTCATAAATTACAGTAGCCAGGAGAGGGAAAATCAATTTTCTTTAAGGCATGACTCCTAGTAGGTCAACAACACTCAAGGGAGAACCCACACCCAAAAATGTATGGGGTTTTCCCCCCAAAGAATGCAAAGTTGAATATACCAATAGAGAATTGAGGGTAAATTTCAAAAGAGTGGTTGGCAAGAAACATATGACTCAACACCTTGTGTGAAATTCAGGACAAAACGGCAACCAACAAACTGGGAAAAGATCTTCACCAACCCTACATCCGATAGAGGACTAATATCCAATACATACAAGGAACTCAAGAAGTTAGACCCCAGGGAACCAAATAACCCTATTAAAAATGGGGTGCAGATCTAAACAAAGAATTTTCACCTGAAGAAATTCGGATGGCTGAGAAGCCCCTTAAGAAATGATCAACATCATTAGTCATTAGGGAAATGGAAATCAAAACAACCCTAAGATTTCACCTCACACCAGTCAGAATGGCTAAGGTTAAAAACTCAGGAGACAACAGGTATTGGCGAGGATGTGGAGAAAGAGGAACACTCTTCCACTGGTGGTGGGATTGCAAGAAGGTACAACCACTCTGGAAATCAGTCTGGCAGTTCCTCAGAAAACTGAACATGACACTACCAGAGGACCCTACTATACCACTCCTGGGCATATACCCAGAGGATTCCCCGGCATGCAATAAGGACACATGCTCCACTATGTTCATAGCAGCCTTATTTATAATAGCCAGAAGCTGGAAAGAACCCAGATGTCCCTCAATGGAGGAATGGATACAGAAAATGTGGTATGTTTACACAATGGAATACTACTCAGCCATTAGAAACAATGAATTCATGAAATTTGTAGGCAAATGGTTGGAACTGTAAAATATCGTCCTAAGTGAGGTAACCCAATCACAAAAGAATATACATGGAATGCAATAACTGATAAGTGGATATTCACTAGCCCAGAAGCTCTGAATACCCAAGACACAAGTAGCATACCAAATGACTCCCATGAAGAAGTAAGGAGAGGGCCCTGATCCTGGAAAGGCGTGATCCAGCATTGTAGGGGAGTACCAAGACAGAGAAAAAGGAGGGAGGTGATTGGAGTATGGGTGTAGAGAAGGCTTATGGGACATATGGGGAGGGGGAAACTGGGAAAGAGGAAAGCGTTTTGGAATGTAAACAAAGAATTTAAAAAATAAAAATAAATAGAAAACTAAAAAGTTCCCAGATATAAAAAAATTTAAAAAAAAGGAATTCCCAAAGAACTAATAGAAGTATTATTTAAAGATTTTCAAAGGAAATATGGAGTTTGAAGATGTGTGTAATAAGCTACATTTATGTACTGCTGGTGAGAATATAAATTAGAATAACTTGTTTTAAAAGGAAATTTGGAATATTTGTTAAAATATAAATAATTTAATCCTTAAGTATTTACATAATAGTAATCCTAATCAATTTCATAGTTTCAATATATATCCTTTAGAAATATAGCATCAATACAAATTATATATATATATACATATATATGTGTATATATATATATATATATATATATATATATATATATATATATATATATAAGAACATACCTAACCACAAATTTTATAATTTAAAAGTAAAATATTGGTAACTACCTAACAACTAGCTTGTGGTTAGGTAATTCATAAAAATCTACATTATGAATTATTAGAAACAAATTAAAAAATAGAAATGGAAAATTAGTTATGATATAAAGTAAGGTAGGAAAAGACAGAAGAGTTTCTAAAATATGCTTTTATATGTATTGAAAGAGGATATATACATCTATGTATATGCATATATATATACTTATATATGTATAATATATATCATACAAAGAATGGGCTCTGTATGATATATGTATATATATATTCTTCTGATAGGGCTACAGAGATAGATAGATCAGCAAATAAAAGGCTTAACATACACGCCTGAGGACCTGAGGCCAGATTACTAGAACCCATGTAAGGCAGACATAGCAGCAGCAGTGCCTGTTCTCCTATGGGAAGTTAGGAAGTGGAGCTCATAGGATCCTGAGAAGGTATTGGACCATCTAGCTTGGCAAATGTAGCTGTGAACAATGAAGGTTTTTTTCTGACCTTCACATCTGAGCCATAGCACATGCACACTTGTGTGCGCATGCACATACACACACAGAGAGACAAAGAGAGACAGAAAGAGGGAAAAGGAGAGAGAGAGGGGGGGGCTCCCTCTAAAACAACATAAGTGATGTTCACATGAATTGGTTCAGGAAGGCTTATTGTCCTATGTCACTTTTCAGGGGTTAATAATAGCTATCTATAAAACTATAAATACAGCCATATTGTTCTTGCTTTAAAATGTCAGTGACTTCTAATTACCATTTCACAAACATCATGATAAGTGAATCTTTGTGACTTGTAACACTCAAAGTGGATTCTTTCTCACGCCTCCCTTCTCTCAGATTCCACCTCTGGTCATCACAAACTCACTCAATTTCTCAAATGTATCTGGAATCACTTGTTCTGCAGTCTTCAGTCTTGCCTGGACAACTCTTCTCTAAGGAGCATGCACTGTAGCTAGTGTTTATAAAATGTACCACAGCCTTTTAATAACAATCATCACCCTCATGGTTAACAGAACGGCAATGTGGCTGTGCTCCCGGGTAGTCTTTGAACAACTAGAAGTATATGAATAGAACAAATTCAAAGATCATTCTGTATTCCTATTAAGATAAAATAACTAAAATCCGGCTGAAATACAATAAATATTTTGAAAGTAAAAGAGAATATAAAGAATGAGTTGAAAGTAGATAATTCGAGATGACAAAATCAACTATTTAAAGTGCCTAAAAATCATAGGAATGGTGACAGGAGAACATTTGACATCTAATCAACAGGTCTGGACAAGGTATGGAATATGAACTGTAATTTATGTCAATGAATGTAAGTCTTGAAACTTGATTTTGACTGAAGTTAAGGCTGATGAAGAAGGGATTGAGACACTGCTAAGCAGGGCAGGATGATGTCGCAACTTAACACAGAATTTGTTTGCTTGCTTGTTTGTTTTCTATATCCAGAGACACAGCTTTCATACTCCTGAATTGTATAACAACCCCACTTCAGCAAGACCCTGGTTTGGTCTTGCTATACTCAGCAAACATGGATCCTCAAGCACTAACTAGACTAAGCTTCCTTTGACCTTTATAGATCATGGGCAGAAGGAATCCTTGCTGCTGAGCTACACAAAGGACCTCCTTCCAAATGGTCATCTTACAGGGAATGATCTTAGGCCAATAGGTACTTCAAATCTTCAAGGAACAAAAAAAAAAGATGAGATAGTGGCCCACTGAAACCAGGGCATCAAAGGCCTATTTGCCTTTCTTATTTAGCAGTAGCAACTACTTCTATTTCTAACACACAACTCTATTAAAGGTTCTGTCCGTCAATGTAATCCACTATATAAAAAAACTAAAAGAATAAAACCACATGGTCATTTCATTAGATGCTGAAAAGGCTTTTGACAAAATTCAGCATCCCTTCATGATAAAAGTCTTGGAGAGATCAGGAATCCAAGGCCCATACCTAAACATAGTGAAAGCAATATACTGCAAACTGGTAGCCAACATCAAACTAAATGGAGAGAAACTTGAGGCAATCCCACTAAAATCGGGGACCAGACAAGGCTGCGCACTCTCTCCCTATCTATTCAATATAGTACTTAAAGTCCTAGCCAGAACAATCAGGCAGCAAAAAGAGGTCAAAGGTATACAAATTGCAAAGGAAGAAGTCAAACTATCACTATTTGTAGATGATATGATAGTATACTTAAGTGACCTCAAGACTTCCACCAGAGAACTCCTAAAGCTGATAAACAACTTCAGCAAAGTATCTGGATATAAAATTAACTCAAGCAAATCAGTAGCCTTCCTCCACTCAAAGGATAAACAAGATGAGAAAGAAATTAGGAAAATAACACCCTTCACAATAGTCCCAAATAATATTTTATACCTAGGTGTGACTATGACGAAGCAAGTGAAGGGTCTATAAGACAAGAACTTTAACCCTTTGAAGAAAGAAATCGAAGAAAGTCTCAGAAGATGGAAAGATCTCCCATGTTCATGGATTGGCAGGATCAATATAGTAAAAATGGCCATCTTACCAAAAGCAATCTACAGAGTCAATGTAATTCCCATCAAAATTCCAAATCAATTCTTCATAGATCTAGAAAGAGCAATTCTCAAATTCATCTGGAATAACAAAAAACCCAGGATAGCAAAAACTATTCTCCACAACAAAAGATATTCTGGAGAAACCACCATCCCTGATCTCAAACTCTACTACAAAGTGATAGTGATAAAAACTGTTTGGCATTGGTATGCAGACAGGCAGGAAGATCAATGGAATAGAACTGAAGACCCAGAAAAGTATGGACACTTGACATTTGACAAAGGAGCTAACAACATCCAGTGAAAAAAAGACAGCATTTTTAACAATTGGTGCTGGATCAACTGGAGGTCTGCTTGCAGAAAAATGCAAATCGACCCATTCTTATCTCCTTGTACAAAGCTCAAGTCCAAGTGGCTCAAAGATCTACACATAAAATCAGACACACTGAAGCTTATAGAGGAGAAAGTGGGGACAAATCTTGAACACATGGGCACAGGGGAAAAGTTTCTGAACAGAACACCAATGATTTATGCTCTAAGAACAAGAATCATGGAACCTCATTAAACTGCAAAGCTTCTGTAAGGCAAAGGACATAGACAATAGGACAAAACTTCAACCAACAAATTGGGAAAAGATCTTTACTAACCCTATATCCAATAGAGGGCTAATATCCAACGTATATAATGAACTCAAGAAGTCAGTCTCCAGAGAATCAAATAACCCTATTAAAAATGGGCTACAGAGCTAAACAGGGAATTCTCAACTGAGGAAACTCAAGTGGCTCTAAAGCACCTAAAGAAATGTTCAGCATCCTTAGTTATCAAGGAAATGCAAATCAAAACAACACTGAGATTCCACCTCACTCCAGTCAGAATGGCTAAGATGAAAAACTCAGGGGACAGCAGATGCTGGAGAGGATGTGGGGAAAGAGGAACACTTGTCCATTGTTGGTGGGATTGCAAGCTTGTAAAACCACTCTGGAAATCAGTTTGGTGATTCCTCAGAAAATTAGACATAGCTGTGGACCCAACTATACCACTCCTGGGCATATACCCAGAAGGTGCTCCTACATGTAACAAGGACACAAGCTTCACTATGTTCATAGCTGCCTTATTTATAATAGCCAGAAGCTGGAAACAACCCAGATGCCCCTCAACAGAGGAATGGATACAGAAACTGTGGTATATTTACACAATGGAGTACTATTCAGCTATTAAAAACAACGAATTCATGAAATTCTTAGGCAAATGAATGAAAGTAGAAAGTGTCACCCTGAGTGAGGTAACCCAGTCACAAAAGAAAGCACATGGTATGCAATCACTAATAAGCGGATGCTAGTCCAAAAGCTCAAAATAAACAAGTTACAATTCACCCAGCACAGGAAGCTCAAGAAGGAGGACTTAAGCGAGGTTGCTATGGTTCCTCTGAGAAAGGGAACATAATACTCACAGGAGCAATAAAGGAGGCAATGTGTGGAGCAGAGTCAGAAGTAAAGGCCACCCAATGACTGCCCTACCTGGGGATTCATCCTAGAAACAGTCACCAAACACTGACAGTATGACAAGAAACGTGTACCAAAAGGAGCATGCTATGGCTGTCTCCAGAGGGGCCCTGCCAGAGCCTTACAAATACTGAGACAGAAACAAGCAATCAACTATTGGACTGGGCTTGGGGTCCACAACAGAGGATCTGGAGGGTGGTCTGGAGGAGCTGAAGGGGTTTATAGCCCCATGGGAAGAACAATGACTTCAGACACCCAGACACCCCAAGACTCCCAGGGACTGAGTCATCAACCAAGGGGCACACATGGTTCTAGCTAAAAATGTGGCAGAGGAATGCCTTGTTGGGCATCAGTGGGAGGAGTGGTCTTTGGTCAGGTAAAGGCTAAATAGAGGCCCCAACAAAGAGAAACGGATGTGGGGGGTGGTTGGAGGTGGGAGTGTGTCAGGTAGAGGGGCATATACATGGAGGCAGGGGGTGGGAGGAGGGGTAGGAAATATTTGGGGAGTGGGGCTTTTGGGAGGGGGAAATTGGGAAAGGTTTTACCATTGGCAATGTAAATGAAGAAGATACTCAATAAAAAGAATGGTCTGTCTGCCTGCACCTTTCACTGTTTCTCCTACTCATCTGGCGAGTCTAAGCCCTGTCACTTGCTTTCTGACATATTCTTTTCCTCCACTTAAATATCCATTTTCCCTTTACACCTGCCAGCAGAAGATTCTTGTGCCTTCACACTGCCTTCTCTTTGTAACCCATATGTTCTCTCCACTGGGGAGCATTCCCACCCCTTTGTCTAACAGTCGTGCCCACTAATCACTCTTCAATTTATCCCAAATTTTCCAGCAGGAAACTCAACATGCCCCACAGCAGAGTTACTACATTCAGCCAAGACCTCTTTCCCCAATATGTCTCATTTTGTTAATGTCATCACCTTGGTGTCAGAGAACCAAGCCATAGGGATTGTACATCTTTCTTTTTCTCCACCATGGCTGTACAGGGTTAACAATGCTGTCAACGTTTAGCTTGCTACCTCGAGTCCTGCTGCTGTCATGCTCTGCCCTCTGGCCTCTCTGGCTGTGCTAAGTTCATGTCTGTTACTCCTCTTCTGCAGGTCTATCTTATCTGTATACTAGCATTGTCTTCTGATATGGCAGGGGAAGACTTCTCTAATATTAGAGTTATCAGGCCACTGGGTGTGCATATTAATTCTACATAAATCCAAATTATGTTTCCAATCCTGAAACTGCACTTTGTACATTTCCTACCTTTCATTGGAATGAAACTCTATTTTCAAACAGTGCCGTTTCCCCCACACACACTTCTGTGTTATTGCCAATGCAATTTCCTCAGCCCAGCATATGCCTCTCCCCCTCCATCTGGACAGCTCTGATTACTTTTTCCATTCAATCTTATATGCAATAGTTTTCTCTGGCTTCATCTGAATTAAGTCACCTGTTCTACTATGTTCTAATAATGCATTAACTATATATGTAACAACATACTATAATGTATCTTTGGGTATATGCATTGATTATCACCTAATTCAATGGCTTACTTTGAATTTTTCAAATTGTCTATGTCTTTTTTCAAATTGTCTTTTTCAAACTGTCTATGTCTTTAGCCATGCCAGTTTTCCTTATCTTCCAAGCCACACAGATGTGGTTTTCAGTCTCATGTAGGTCAGAGATGTCACGTGCTGATTATGTACATTTCTGAACTAATGGTTACACCATCACTACTCCTTGGAGGGGGTCTGTCTTTTCCCACTTGTACTTAAGGCTAATGATATACTAACTGTATATTCTATTAACTCTGTACTCTAGTTTTGAGATGGAGTCCCAGACTCTCTATGTAGCTGAGGATGATCTTGAACTCCTAATATTCATGTCATCATCTCCTAAGTGTTGAGATTACAGGTGTGGACTAGCATTCCTAATTTTAACTCTATACTATTTGTATGGCACAACTGATCTCAAATAACCCCTAATAGGTTCAACTATGTAAATTGCTATAATTCAGATTTCCCTGTTACAATGGCAAATTCACATAGTTCAGCCTCATTTTTACCTTTTTTCTTTTACTATTAATTTAGTATTTATTATCTTTGTTACTACTTGGTCTACTTCTAAACTTATCATTAGCAAAATTCTATGTAGACAATATGTAAGTGGTTCTCAAAGGAGATTTGTGAATATCATTGAGATCTAAGACATATTTAGATACCATGAAATCAAAATACTTCTGAAAGTAATAGTGAAATGATACCTGCTGTTTTCACAGCAATAAAACACGCACAGAAGGTGCTAAATCAGCGACAAGCAAGGCCACCTGTTCCGGTATGTGCATCAATGTAATGACAGCAAATTTCAGTTGTACTCATTATAACACACATCTGTACATATACTCAGGTGTGTGCACACACACATACATGCACAGGCACACACACATACATGGACTCACACACACATACACACACACACATACAGGCACACACACATACCTTCAGTTTTATTTGGGAATGCTTTTGATAAAACAGAAGATACTCTCATACAATCTTATTGAATCACTGTCCTTGTATAAACATGTAATTAATTAGTTAATCATATATTAATTAATTTCCCAAATGTTATCACCATACCCAGTCCCCCCTCACATAGTTCCTCAGCCCATTTCCCCCCTTCTCCTCTGAGAGGGAAGCCCCACACCACCCACTCCCAGTATCCCATTATCCTGGTAGAATCTCATCCTTGTCCCTATAGGATTAGACACATCTTCTACCAGTCAAGGAAGTCCTTCTGGTACATATGTGTTGGGGACCTCGTACCAGCCTGTGTATGCTCTTTGTTGGTAGCTTAGTCTCCAGGAGTTCCCAGGGGTCCAGGTTAGTTGACACTGTGGTCTTTCTGTGGGGTTGCCATCTCCTTGAGGGTGTTCAATCCTTCCCCTCACTCTTCTACAGGATTTCCCAACCTGGTCCAATGTTTGTCTGACATACAGGTGTTTTTAATAGTTCAGTGGAACATGAGGTACACAGGAAGCTTCTCATCTTTACATTCTTGTAGAATAGCTGCCCAGGATAAAGGCACACATGTGATTGGGGTGCAGATGGACCTAGCTACATTTTTCATGGAATCATATTTTTATGTGGGGGTCTTTGCTTGAATTTTTTTTCAAACATGAACACAGTATAGTTGTCATTTTAAGGAAGACTGACAGTATTTGTTACCAGTATTAAATTGAATGCTTAAGTAAAATAAAAATTTTAGAAAAGTTGTATTTTCTATCAAAAAAAAATGACAGGCTCATAATATTTAAGTATATTTCTGAGATAAGTGGTGGTATGAAAATTATTACTTTGGCATTATATAAGATAATATATTCATATTTTAAGATCAGTTTAACGTGGCTAATAAGTTACCCATTGCAGGAAGCAAAGGAAGTCATGAAAGAATGTGTAAGGAGCAGAGGAGGTCCTGGGCCAGCTTGTTTAATTGACAAGGACCAAGGCCTCAGATATGACAAATCCTTCCTTTAGTCCTGGAGTGGATATTAACAGTGTATGCAAATATGAGTGCTTACGAATAGTTGTTGATTGTGTGCACAAACTAGCTCCTCTGAGGAAATGAAAGGTTCCCCTACACAGCTCTCAAATGAGACTAGCCAACTCCTCCTTTGCTGAGAAATAGCTTGAAAGACTTCCTGAGTGTCCTGGTTCGGCAGTAATTTGTGCTCCAGTAGTGAGCACAGCCTACTGATTCTACTGCTTCTCTACTTGTGTCTGTGTTCTGTTCTTCATTCATTCCCATGGTGCTCCAGACAGATCAATCCTCCAGTCACCTATCACCAAGGCAGAAAACGTGATGCTACCAGGTCTCATATGATAACAGACCCATTTAAAGGGAAATATGAAGTTCTTTTACATCTCAATGTTAAAAAATTACTACCTTAGGGTAGCATGCAGGCAATTGCAGATCTTTACCTTTCCTTCTGTCCCCCCAGTCCTAATACCCTCAGACTCATCTTCAACTTGGTAGCAGAAAACTTGTGGTCTCCCTTTCCTCTTTGACCTTATCCTCAGAGAATTGAACTTATTCTCCTTCAACATTCCATCCCCCAACTCAACCCAGGATCCCAGGTTCCAACATCAGTATACATTCACTGGGAGCACACCTGCTGAACCACTTGAAGACCTTCATTACTCTCAAACTCCCTCCAAACCTTATTCCTTAGTCCCATTTCTATTGCTGCAATAGAACATCATCATCAATGCCACAGACCGTCTTTTCCTAATATCTATAACCCCGCTATTGCCCCCACCTCCAGCAGGTACTCCTTGATAATGCACAGGAAGCAAGTAAACTCTCCTTCTGTTTCTTTACCTCAGTGGTTTTCAACCTTCCTAATGCTGCAAACTTTTAATACAATTCCACATGTTATGGTGATCTCCAACCATAAAATTATTTTGTTGCTATTCATAATTGTATTCATAATTGTAATTTTGATAGTGTTATGAATGATAATGTAAACATCTGATATGCAGGGTGTCTGCTATGTGTCCCCTGTGAACAGGTTGTTTGACCCCCAAAACAGGGGTCACAACTCTCAGGCTGAGAACTGCTGCCCTCGATCCAACCATTTGTTTCATTCCCAGCACTATAGCAGATCTTCAAGGGTGACCTTTCTTCACTGCCTACCCCCATTCTAAGGGGACAAAATAAAGAGATACTTGTTGAACATTCTGCTCTCCTCCCTTTTTTGAACCCCTTCAGACCTATTTTCATTCCTGAATGCAGTTTACCTGGAAACTCTACTGTACACACCTTTTAGATTCAAAGAAAATTTTCTACTAGGCAACTCACAGTCATCATGATCTCCAAAAGCCCATTGGGGAAATAGAAATCAAGGAGCAAAATACCAACCCAACAAAGACAAACCTAGAAATCAGCACCTAGACCCATGATTATCCCAATCCAGGATGTCTAGATGACAGTGTAAAAACACAGTCAACAAGAGTCTGGGTAGTGTTTTTTCCACTAGACCTCAGCTACCCTAGAACAGAAGACTTTAAATACTCCAACATGGCTGAAGCCTAAGAAAAAAGTTTTAACATTGTCTATATAAGGATTTTAGAGGTCTTTAGAAAGGAAATGAATAAATTCCTTAAAGAAGTCCAGGAAAGCACAGTGAAAAGAAAGAAATAGATCGCCGAGTGAAATCCAGGAATACAAACTAGCAAACAGTGGGAGAAAACAAATAAAAATGTTAAAGACCCGAATATAGAAATGGAATCAATAAGAAACAAAACAAACAAAACAAAAAAACCTAACAAAAAATCAATCTGAGGGAATTTTAGAAGTGAAAATTTTAGTAATTCAAATAGGAGCTGCAGAGGCAAGCTTCACCAACAGAATACAAGAGATAGAATAGAGAATAGAAGGAGATTCTGAAACTAGTTATACATGAAATCTGAGACATTATAAAAGGACCAAATCTATGAATAATAGGAATAGAGGAAGGGGAAAAATCTGAGTTCAAAGGCCCAGAAAATACTTCAACAAAATCACAGGAGAAATTTTCCCAAGCTAAGGAAGAAGGTGTCTATAAATGTATAGAAAGCATACATAACACCAAATAGACTGGTGAAAAAAGTCCCCTCAACAAATAATAATCAAAACATTAAATATACAGGACAAAGAAAGAATATTAAAGAATTTCAAAAGTGGCAGGGGAAAAAGATCAAGTAATATAAAATGGTATGTTTTTTAGAACTATGCCTTACTTCTCAATGGAGACTCTAAAAGCGAGAAAGGCATGGTCAGATATGCTGCAGATTCTAAGAGACCACAGATTCTAGACTAATATATGCAGGAAAAATTTCCAATCAGCAGACAGAGAGAAAATAAAATATTCTATTATAAAATCAAATTTAAATAATATCGATCTATAAATCCAGCTTCACAGAATGTGAAAGAAGGAAATGTCCAACTAAAGAAAATTAATTATAACCCATGTGGCTCAGGGAGGCAGTTTACCCAACCAGGAGTGCAGAGGGGCCTGCCTGCACAGGTAGAATCACCCCCAACCCTCTGGCAGAAGCCCTCAGGTGTCTGTCTCCATCTTGTGTCCATCCTCTGGCACAGCGCGCCATACCCAAGTGGCTCAGGGAGACAGCTTAATCACCAAGGAATACAGAGAGACCAGCCTGCACAGGTAGAACCACTAACACCACTCAGAGAATCACACCAAGAACCCTCTAGCAGAAGAACTCTGGTTTCAGTGTCCTGCTTGGGACTATCCTCTGTGGACACACACCATATCCAAGTGCCAAGTGGTAACTAACCACTCAAGAGAGGTTAGTGGCCACACAACACAGGTAGGACCAGCCCTGCTGCTCAGAGGAAAGAGCCAGAAACCCTGAGGACACATGAGCCTAGGAGCAGCCTGGGACAGGAACCTTTCAGTTTCTGCCTGCACCCAGAGTTGATCAGGGCCACAATCCTGCATACCCAAATACAACCACAAGAGAGTGGGGCTTATGGGATTACCTACAGACCAGTGTACACAGAAAGAACTGGTCTCCCAGGTGCACAGATACAGAGGCTTGCATGGCAGATACGCCACAGTCAGAGACAGCAACACCAGCTAATACCAGTGATAACCAGATGGCAAAAGGCAAACACAAGAACATTACCACAGAAACAAAAACAACATGGCACCATCAGAAACACGTTCTCCCACAACAGAATACCCCAAAACAGTATACCCCAAAACATCAGAAAAGCAACATCTGGATTTTAAATCACCATCTCATGATGCTGATAGAGGATTCCAAGAAGGTCATAAATAACTCCCTTAAAGAAGTACAGGAGAACATGAGTCAACAGGTAGAAGCCCTTAAAAAGAAAACTCAAAAATCTCTTAAAGAAATACAGGAGAACATGGGTCAACAGACAGAAGCACTTAAAGAGGAAACACAAAAATCCCTTAAAGAATTACAGGAAATACAAACAAATAATTAAAGGAACTGAACAAAACCATCCAGGATCTAAAAACAGAAGGAGAAATTCCAAAGAAATCAGAAAGAGAGACAACTCTGGAGATAGAAAACATTGGAAAGAAATCAGGAGTCATAGATGCAAACTTCAACATCAGAATACAAGATAGAAGAAAGAATCTCAGATGCCGAAGATACCATAGAAAGCATTGATTCAACAGTCAAAAAAATGCAAAATGCAAAAAGCATGTAACCCAAACATCCAGGAAATCCAGAACACAAAGAGAAGACCAAACCTAAGGATTATAGGTAATAAAAGAGAGCAAAGATTTACAACTTAAAGGGCCAGTAAATGTCTTCAACAAAATTAGAGAAGAAAACTTCCCTAACCAAAAGAGAGAGATGCTCATGAACATACAAGAAACCTACAGAAATCCAAACAGACTGGACCAGAACAGAAATACCTTCTGTCACATAATAATCAAAACCCCAAATTACTAAACAAAGAAAGAATATTAAAGGCAGTAAGAGAAAAAGGCCAAGTAACATATAAAGGAAGACCTATCAGAATCACAGCAGACTTTTCACCTGAGACTATGAAGGCTAGAAGATCCTGGGCAAATCTCATGCAGACTCTAAAAGAACACAAATGCTAGCCCAAACTACTATACCAAGCAAAACTCTCAACCACCATAGATGGAGAAACCAAGATATTCCATGATAAAACCAAATTTACACAGCATCTTTCCACAAATCCATTCCTACAAAGGATAATAGATAGAAAACACCAATATAAGGAGGGCAACTATACCCTAGAAAAAGCAAGTTAGTAATCTTGTTTCAAGAAACCCAAAAGAAGATAACCACTTAAACATAAAAATAACATCAAAAATAACATGAAGCAACAATCACTATTCCTTAATATCTCTTAACATCAATAGACTCAATGGCCCAATAAAAAGGCACAGACTAACAGACTGGATATGTAAACAGGACCCAGCATTTGCTGCATACAGGAAACACACCTCATTGTCAAAATATCTCTTAACATCAATGGACTCAATTCCTCAACAAATAGACTAAGATTAACAGAGTGGATTCATAAACAAGACCCAACATTTTGCTGCATACAGGAAATGTATCTCAGTGTCAAAGACAAACACTACCTCAGAGTAAAAGGCTGGAAAACAGTTTTCCAAGCAAATGGTCCCAAGAAACACGCTGGAGTAGGCATTCTAATATAGGATAAAATTGACTTTCAACCAAAAGTCATCAAAAAAAGACACGGAAGGACATTTCATACACATCGAAGGAAAAATTTACCAAGAAGAACTCTCAATTCTGAACACACATTCTTCAAATGCAAGAGCACCCTCATTCATAAAAGAAACTTTACTAAAGTTCAAAGGACACATTGCACCCCATACAATAATTGTGGGTGACTTCAACACTCCCTTCTCCTCAGTGGACTCATCAGGTAAACACAATCTAAACAGAGACACAGTGAAACTAATTTAGATCTTGGACCAAATGAATTTAACACAAACACACACACACACACACACACACACACACACACACACACACACACACTATAATATTTCATGCAAGATCAAAAGAATATACCTTCTTCTCAGCACTTCATAGTACCTTCTCCAAAATCGACCATATAATTGGTCATAAAATAGACCTCAACAGATATAAGAAGATTGAACTAATCCCATGCCTCCTATCAGATAACCATGGAGTAAGGTTGGTCTTCAATATCAACAAAAACAAAACAAATTCCAAATATATACATGGAAGCTGAACAATGCTTTACTCAATGATACCTTGGTCAAGGAAAAAATAAGGAAGAAATAAGGAAGAAATCAAAACCTTTTAAGAATTCAATGAAAATGAAGGCACAACATACCCAAATTTATGGGACACAATGAAAGCAAATCTAAGAGGAAAACTCAGCTCTGAGTGCCTCCAAAAAGAAGCTGGAGAGAGCAGAAACTAGTAGCTTAACAGTACACCTGAAACCTAGAACAGAAAGAAGCTAATACACCCAAGAGCAATAGACTACAGGAAATCATCAAACTCAGGGCTGAAATCAACCAAGTAGAAACAACAACAACAACAAAAAACCACACAAAGAATCAACAAAACCAGAAGCTGGTTCTTTGAGGAAATCAATGAGATAGATAAACCCTTAGCCAAAATAAACATAGGGAACATAGACAGTATCCAAATTAACAAAATCAGAAATTAAAATGAAATATAACAACAGAAACTGAGAAAATTAAAAAAAAAATTCATCCGATCCTATTACAAAAGCCTATACTCAACACAACTGGAAAAATCTGGATGAAATGGACAATTTCCTAGATGGATACCAAATACCAAAGTTAAATCAGGATCAAATAGACCATCTAAACAGTCCCATAACCTCTGAAGAAATAGAAGTGGTAATTGAAAGTCTCCCAACCAAAAAAAGCACAGGACCAGATGGTTTTACTACAGAATTCTATCAGACATTCAAAGAAGACCTAACAATCTAAACCACACGAAGGTCCAACAAAGAAGGAGAACTTCAGACCAATTTCCTTTATGAATATTGATGCAAAAATACTCAATAAAACTCTTGCCAACTGAATCCAAGAACACATCAAAATGATCATTCACCATGATCACATAGGCTTCATCCCAGGGATGCAGGGCTGCTTCGATATATGGAAATCCATCAGTGTAATCCACTACATAAACAAACTCAAAGAAAAAAACCACATGGTCATTTCATTAGATGCTGAAATAACATTTGACAAAATTCAGCATCCTTTCATGTTAAAGGTCTTGGAAAGAGCAAGAATTCAAGGCCCATACCTAAACATAGTAAAAGCAATATATAGCAAACCAGTAGCCAGCATCAAACTAAATAGAGAGAAACTTGAAGCAATCCCACAAATATCGAGGACCAGACAAGGTTGCTCACTCTCTCCCTATCTATTTAATATAGTACTGGAAGTTCTATCTAGAGCAATTGGGCAACAAAAAGGAAGTCAAAGGGATAAAAATTGGAAAAGAAGTCAAAATATCACTTTTTGCAAATGATGGGATAGTATACTTAAGCAACCCAAAAAACTCCACCAGAGAACTCCTACTGCTGATAAACAATTTCAGCAAACTGTTATAAATTTTATAAGGATATAAAATTAACTCAAACAAATCATTAGCCTTCCCATACTTAAATGATAAATAGGCTAAGAAAGAAATTAGGGAAATGCTCTCTGAGGGGACCAGCTAGGAGCACACAGGGCCTAAGATCAGTGGAGGAGCTGAGACAGAAGTCGTCCTGCCACCATTTGCACCAGGGAGCAGAGACTCCACAGCCTTCTGTGCATAGCCCGCCAGAAGAGAGTGATCTCTCAGCAGTGCTTTCACTTCTGAGTGCAGAGGTGAGTTCTCAACCTTCTCTCTGGAGGGGACCAGCTAGGAGCACAAAGGGCCTAAGATCAGTGGAGCAGCTGGGATGGAAGTCTTCCCACTGCCATTTGCACTGCAAACTCCACAGTCTTCTGTGCATATCCCACCAGGAGAGAGCGATCTCCCAGCAGTGCTTTCTCTTTTGAGCTCAGAGGAGTAAGCACACAGGCTTACAGGCCCACAGGAGGAATAAACTCCAGCCAGAGACAAGAATACCAACTAGCACCAGATGGTGAAAGGCAAGCACAAGAACCCTACCAACAGAAACCAAGGCCACATGGCAACATCAGAACCCAGTTCTCCCAACACAGCAAGTCCTGGATACCCCAACACACTGGAAAAGCAAGAGTTGGATTTAAAATTGTATCTCATGATGCTGATAGAGGGCATCAAGAAAGTCTTAAATAACTCCCGTAAAGAAATATAGGAGAACATCTGTCAACAAGTAAAAGCCCTTACAGAGGAAACACAAAAATCCCTTAAAGAATTACAGAAAAACACAAACAATCAAGTGAAGGAACTGAACAAAATCATCCAGGATCTCAAAGTGGAAGTAGAAACAATAAAGAAACCAAAAAGTGAGACATCTCTGGAGATAGAAAACCTTGGAAAGAATTCAGGAGTCATAGAAGTAAGCATCAACAACAGAATACAAGAGATAGAATAAAGAACCTCAGGTGCTGAAGATACCATAGAAAACATTGACTCAACAGTCAAACAAAATGCAAAATGCATAAAGCTGGTAACCCAAAACATCCAGGAACTCTAGGACACAATGAGAAGACCAAACCTAAGGATTATAGGTATAGACAAGAGTGAGGATTTACATCTTAAAGGCCCAGTAAATATCTTCGACAAAATTGTAGAAGAAAACTTCCCTAACCTAGAGAAAGAGATGCCCATGAACATACAAGAAGCCTTCAGAACTCCAAACAGACTGGACCAGGATAGAAAGCCCTCCTGGAACATAATAATCAAAACACCAAATCCACTAAAGAAAGAATATTAAAAGCAGTAAGGGAAAAAGGGTAACTTATAAAGGCCAACCTATCAGAATCACACCAGACTTCTCACCAGAGAATATGAAAGCTAGAAGATCCTGGGCAGACCTCATACAGACTCTAAGAGAACACAGATGCCAGCCCAGGCTACTATACCCAGCAAAACTCTCAATCATCATAGATGGAGAAACCAAGATATTCCATGATAAAACCAAATTTACACAATATCTGTCCACAAATCCATCCCTACAAAGGATAATTGATGGAAAATGCCAACACAAGGAGGGAAACTACACCCTAGAAAAAGCAGGAAAGTAATCTTCCCACAAAACCAAAAGAAGATACCCATACAAATATAAAAATAACATCAAAGTAACAGGAAGCAACAATGACTATTCCCTAATATCTCTTAACATCAAGGGACTCAACTCCCCAATAAAAAGACATAGACTAATGAAATATTTCTCATGTAAATCTTCGATTTTATCAGAAAATGTTTGTAATTCCCCCTTTAATTAATTTAGTAATGGTTTTATGTCTACCATTTTATTTGCATTATTTTTCATGATAATCTTCAATTTTAATATCTTTCTATATACTTCCTGTATTCTATCAGAAATGTTTTCAATGTAAATCTTTGATTTTATCACAAATGTTTCTAATTCCACCTTCAATTACTTTAGAGTTTTTATATCTACCATTTTTTATGTAAAATTTTCCATGAAATAGTTCATTTTAATATTTCTTGAATTTTATCAGAAATATTTTCCATGTAAATCTTCAATGTTATCTGAAAATGTTTATAATTCCGCCTTCAATCAACTTAGAATTCTTTATACCTATCATTTTACCTATATAATTTCCAGGATAATCTTTAATTTTAACATGTTTTTATATATATTTCTTAAATTTCATCAGAAATATTTTCCATGTAAATCTTCAAGTTTATCAGAAAATGTTTATAATTCCACTTTCAATAAAATTAGGGATACTTTTATATCAACAATTATTATATCTATATAAAAATTTCCATGATAATCTTCAATTCTAACATGTTTTTCTATATTTTTCTACAATTTTATCAGAAATATTTTCCACATAAATCTTCAATTGTATCATAAAATGTTTCTATCCCACATTTCAATTAATTTAGCAGTGTTTTACATGTTCACCACTTTACTCTTTAATTTTCCATGAAAATTGTCAATTTTAACATGTTTATCTGAAATATTTTCTATGTGAATTTTTAATTTTATCATAAGGCGTTTTTACTTCCCTTTTCAATAAATAAAAAAAGAAAAGTAAAATAAGAAAGAAAATAAAAAAAGAAATTAGGGAAATGACACCCTTCACAATAGTCACAAACAATATAGTATCTTGGTGTGACTCTAACCAAACAAGTGAAAGATCTGTATGACAGGAACTTCAATTCTCTGAAGAAAGAAATTAAAGAAAAACTCAGAAAATGGAAAGATCTCCCATGTTCGTGGATTGGCAGGATTAATATAGTAAAAATGGCCATCATGCCAAAAGCAATATACAGATTCAATGCAATCCCCATCAAAATTCCATCTCAATTCTTTATCATAGAGTTAGAGAGAGCAATTTCCAAATTTATCTGGAATAACAACAACAACAACAACAACAACAACAACAACAAAAAACAGGATAGTGAAAACTATTCTCAGCAGTAAAAGAATTTCTGGCGCAATCCGTATCCCAGACCCCAAGCAATATTACAGAGCAACAGTGTTAAAAATTGCATAGTACTGGTACAGGACAGACAGGCAGATCAATAGAATAGAATTGAAGACCCAGAAATGAACCCACACACCTATGGTCACTTGATCTTTGACAAAGGAGCTAAAACCATCCAGTGGGGGGAAAAACATAGCCTTTTCAATAAATGGTGTTGGCTCAACTGGCAGATAGTAAGCAAAAGAATGCAAATCGATCCATTCTTATCTCCTTGTACTAAGCTCAAGTCCAAGTGGATCAAGAACCTCCACATAAAACCTGACACACTGAAACTAATAGAAAAGAAACTGGGGAAGAGCCTTTAACACATGGACACAGGGGATAATTTCCTGAACAGAACACCAATAGCCTATTTTCTAAGATCAAGAATTGACAAATGGGGACCTCATAAAATTACAAAGTTTCTGTAAGGCAAAGGACACTGTCAGTAGGACAAAACAGAAACCAACAAATGGGGAAAAGATCTTTACTAACCATACAGAGGTTAGACAGAGGGCTAATATCCAATATATACAAAGAACTCAAGAAGTTAGATACCAGATAACCAAATAACCCTATTAAAAATGGGGTTCAGAGCTAAATAAAGATTTTTTTTACCTGAGGAATATCGAATGTCCGAGAAGTTCATAAAGAAATGTTCAACATCCTTAGTCATTAGGGAAATGTGAATCAAAACAACCCTGAGATTTTACCTCACACCAGTCACAATGGCTAAGATAAAAAACTCAGGAGACAGCAGGTGTTGGCAAGGATGTGGAGAAAGATGAATACTCCTCAATTGCTGGTGGGATTGCAAGATGGCACAACCACTCTGAAAATCAGTTTGGTGGTTCCTCAGAAAACTGGGCATACTACTACTGGAGGACCCTGTTACACCACTCCTGGGCATATACCCAGAGGATTCTCCATCATGTAATAAGGACACCTGTTCCACTATGTTCACAGCAGCCATATTTATAATAGACAGAAGCTTGAAAGATCCCAGATGTCCCTCAAAGGAGGACTGGATCCAGAAAATGTGGTATATATACACAATGGATTACTATGCAGCTATTAAAACAATGATTTCATGAAATTCTTAGACATATGGATGGAACTGGAAAATATCATCCTAAGTGTGGTAACCCAATCACAAAATAACACATATGGTATGCCCTTCCTGATAAGTGGATATTAGCCCAGAAGCTTGAAATACCCAAGACACATTTCACATATCAAAATCCCCAAGAAGGAGGAAGACAAAATATGGATACTCTGGTCCTTCATAGAAGGGTGCACATAATACCCACAGAAGGAGATACAGAGACAAAAGGTGGAGCAGAGTCTGAGGATAAGACTATCCAGAGACTACCCCACCCAGGGATCCATCCCATAATCAGTTTCAAAACACAGACACTATTATTGATGCCCACAAGTGCTTGCTGACTGGAGCATAATATAGCTGTCACCTGGAAGGCTCTGCTAGTACATGAGAAATACAGAGGGAACACCCTCAATCAGCCATTTGAGCACAGGGTCCCAATGGAGGAGCTAGAGAAAGGACCCAAGTTGCTCCAGGGGTTTGTAGTGCCATAGGAGGAACAACAATATGAGTCACCCAGTACTCCTAGAGCTCCTGGGGACAAAACCATCAACCAACTAGTACATATGGAGTTACCCATAGCCCCAGACACATAGGCAGCAGAGGGTGGCCTTGTTGGACACCAAAGGGAGGAGAGGCCCTTAGTCCTGGAAAGGCTCGATGTTGTAGTGTACAGGAATACCAGGAAAGGGATGTGGGAGAGGGTTGATTGGGGAACAGGGGGAGAGGTGATGGCTTATGGGATTTTCAGGTGAGATACAGGAAAGAGGAGAATATTTGAAATGTAAATAAAGAATATATGTAAAAAAAAAAGAAATTGAATTTGAATTTGATTTGGATTTGGTTTTTTCAAGACAGGTTTCTCTGTATAGCTCTGGCTGTCCTGGAACTCACTCTGTAGACCAGGCTGGCCTCAAACTCAGAAATCTGCCTGCCTTTGCCTCCAAGAGTGCTGGGATTACAGGCCTGCGCCACCACCATCTGGCTAAGAAATTGAATTTGAAAAGAAAAAAAAAGACAGCTAATTATACTCATGAAATCACAGGGCAAATAGTCTCAGATCAGGAAAAATCAAAAGAAGGGAAACTTACACAGACACACAGACACACAGACACACACACACACACACACACACACACACACACACACACACACACACACACACACTACCACCATCACCACCACCAAATTAACAGGAGTCAACAATCATTGGTCATTGATATTTCTTAATCCCAGTGATTTCAATCCCCCAATAAAAAGACACAATAACAAAATGAATGCAAAATCAGGATCCACCCTTCTGCTGTATTCAAGAAACACTCCTTAACATCAAGGTAGTTGTTGCCTCAGGATAAAAGGATGGAAAACCATATTCTAAGTAAATGGGCCCAAGTAGTAAACTGTTATAGCCATTTTAATATCTAACAAAATAGATTTCAAACAAAACTAATCAAAACAATATAGGGGGGATACTACATACTCATCCAAGGAAAATCCACCAAGATGACATTTCAATTATTAACATCTATGTTACATTCCTCATTTTTCTGACATGGCATGATTGGACAAAGAAAGACCCTTTCTGCCTATAGTTTGTTATGATTGCATCCTGGGTGTTAGCCCACCCTATTGGGAAAATTTCCTACAGACCAGCATGAAGATGAACTCTTATAAAATAGTGATTCTTAG
Organism: Apodemus sylvaticus; assembly: GCF_947179515.1. NCBI lineage: Eukaryota > Metazoa > Chordata > Mammalia > Rodentia > Muridae > Apodemus > Apodemus sylvaticus. The sequence continues at coordinate 84,396,857 of NC_067487.1, forward strand.
ATGAATGAATCATTTTATGGAATTCCTTGTTTGATTTAAGTAATTTTAGGAAGTTAATTTGATTTAAATAGTTTTAGGAAGTTAGAGTAATTGATAAAATGTTCAAGGAGATGGTTTAAGTTGCTTTGACAGTTAGAATCAAGAATAAAATATGCCCCCTCCTCAAAGAATAGTAAGTAAAGGCTGCATAGCGTAGAAAAGAAATACAGTGAGCTTTCATGGGTTACAAGCATGTAAATTATACTAGGAAGAAAAATAGCCTTGGAACAATTAATGATCATGAAAAACATTTATGCTAGGTTAGGCCCATGGATGAGGTCACAGTGTGACATGGTAAGCAAGGTTATGAACAAAGGAGTAAGTAATTCTATGGCATAAAAAACACTGCGTTGGCAAAATGCTCAAAGGAAAGAAGGCCAAGGGTAAGAAGGTGGACCCAGCCCCTGCTGTCCTCAAGAAACAGGAGGCCAAGAAGATGGTCAGTCCTTTGTTTGAGAAAAGGCCAAAGAACTTCAGCATTGGGCAGGACATCCAGCCCCAAAAAGAACTAACACGCTTTGTCAAATGGCCCCACTCCATCAGGCTGCAGCAGCAAATAGCCTTCCTCTATAAGCGGCTCAATGTACCTCCTGCCATTAACCAGGTCACCAGGCCCTGGACAGTCGCTCAAACAGCTACTCAGCTGCTTAAGCTGGCCACAAGTACAGGCCAGAGACAAAGCAGGAGAAGCAGCAAAGGCTCCTGGCCGGTGCTGAGAAGAAAGTTGCTGGCAAAGGGGACGAACCAACTAAGAGACCACCTGTCCTCCGAGCAGGAGTCAACACAGTCACCGCCTTGGTGGAGAACAGGAAGGCTCAGCTGGTGGTGATTGCCCATGATGCAGACTGGTGTTTTCCTTCCTGTCCTGTGTCAATAGATGGGGGTGCCCAACTGCATCATCAAGGGAAAGGTTAGACTGGTGCGCCTGGTCTTCAGGAAGATATGCACCACTGTTGCCTTCACAAAGGTTAACTTGGAAGACACGGATGCTCTGGGTAAGCTGGTGGAAGCTATTAGCACCAATTATAATGACAGATATGAGGAGATCCGCCGCCATTGGGGAGGCAATGTCCTGGGTCCTAAGTCTGTGGCTCGCATTGCCAAGCTGGAAAAGGCAAAGGCTAAAGAACTAGCCACTAAATAGGGTAAAATGTACACTAAGTTTTCTATACACAAACATAATTACAAAATTAAAAAAACTGCTTTGAATTTATAGAATGAAGGATAGGTAAAACTACTGCTTTCAACTTATAATCAACAATCCTGCTATAACTCCCTCTTGTGTAACATCTCATTTGTTTTTCAATGAGGTGATTATTTTACTTATGTAGAGAACTTTGTCTTTGGGGAAGTATAAAAAGGCTAAAAGAAAAAATAAGGTTACAGCTTGCTCTACCCAGCAACTGTATATGTATGTATATATATGTATATATGTATATATGAATATATGAGTATATGTGTGTACATATATAGCTGTCTATATGAGTATATATACATGCATATATATATATATACACACATACATATACACACATGTAGACATATAGTAATTCAATCAGCACTACCAGTGTTGATCTAGAAAATTACCAGTCACTGTCAGCAGGGAGGTTGGTTGCTGTCAGCATATATACAAATACATATCATATACACATACACATATACATGTATCTATACATATATATGTATGTATAAAGGTGTATATGTGTATAAGTATATGTATATGTGTATATGCATATATAAAGGTGTATATATGTATAAGTATGTGTATAAATATGTATGTGTGTATTTGTATGTGTTCATGAATATACATATTGTATGATATATATATGAATATATGTACATATGTACATACACATATATGTACATTTGTACATGGGTATATATGCATATGTATATGTATGTATAGATGCATATATCACATATGCATGTATGTATTTATAAACTTATGTGTGTGGGCATTTGTCTATATATGCATTTAGGTATATATATGTATATATGCATATTTGTATATCGATATATCTATATATGTCTCTATATGTATACATCTATGTATAAGTATATATACATATGCATAAATGCATATGTGAAAGTGTGCATGTGTATATGGGTATATATGCATATGTATATATGTACATATGCATATATGCATGTGTTTATACAATGTAAAATATTTAGAGCTTGATAGAGCTTTTCTTTATCCACTAAATATATACATGTATAAATACTAAATACATACATGCATACCCACTAAATATATACATGTATGTCCACTAAATATATACATGTCTGTGTGTAATATGATTGGAGGCTACTTTGCTCCATCCAGTATGTGTGTTTGTGCGTGTGTGTGCTCATGTGTGTTTGCATGCTTTTCTCTCTTCTTTGTTGTTGGGCTCCTAAGAATTTAAAGAGTGCAGAGTTTCTTGCCAGTCATGGAGATTAATTTCCCTAGAAAATTAAATTTTGCTCCAGTCGGCAATACCAGTGCTGACCTCATAAATCACCTGCCACTGTCAGCAGGGCATGTGGTCAGTCGTTATCATCATGAACTCCACATTTGCTGCCTTCCTCAGTTTACCCTGTAATGTTGAAGCTGGCCACAACATTAAAAAAAAGTGATATTTTTTGTTTCATCTTATATTTTGTCACATTTGGTTCTTATCACTCATTAGCTCACTCTTTTCTAGTGAGAGAGGGAAAGGGAGCAGATAGAGGCAGGGAAGGAGTGTGGGGAGAAAGTGGGAGGAGTAAAGGGAGGGAAAACGTAGTCAGGGTATATTGTATGAGAAAAGAATCTATTTCCAATAAAAAATATTTATGTCAAAAAGAAATTACTACCTTTCGGGTGTTGGTGTAGTATTGAAAAAGAATGTCCAGAATTGCTTAAAGTGATGATCAAGATATTCTTCTTTTCCCATTACATGACAATATGATGCCAGATGTCTTTATTTACGTCAACCACAGTAACAAACCTAACCAAATTGAATGTTGAATATGTGTGCCGTATAAACCCAACACACAAGAGTTAGGAGCAGGAGAATCAGTTTAAGTCTGACTACAGCTACATAGAAAGTTAAAGGTCAGTCTGAGCTACAAGAGTTCCTATGCAAAAACAAAACAAAACAAAAAATAAATAAAAAGGTGATTTTTAAAAATGGAGTCAATGCAGAGCAGAGAAAATAATCTAGCAGTTAAGAGATACATGGAGATAAGGCAAACGTATGAATTTATGCTAAGTTCTAAATTTCCTTTTGAAAATTTTATGCTTTTTAAATGAAATGTGTGACTTCTTCAATAGTTTTTAAGAAGAGAAAGCATCCAAGAGATTGGGAAAAGATATTTACCAATCCTACATCCGATAGAGGGCAAATAAACAATATATACAAAGAACACAAGAAGTTAGACTCCAGAGAATCAAATAACCCTATTAAAAATGGGGTACAGAGCTAAACAAAGAATTCTTAACTGAGGAGTACTGGATGGCTGAGAAACACCTAAAGAAATACCACTCCTGGGCATATACCCAGAAGATGCTCCAACATGTAATAAGGACACATGTTCTGCTATGTTCATAGCAGCCTTATTTATAATAGTCAGAAGCTAGAAAGAACCCAGATGTCCCTCAACATAGGAATGGGTACAGAAAATGTGATATATCTACACAATGGGTACTACTCAGCTATTGAAAATGATGAATTAATGAAATTCTTAGGCAAATGGATGGGACTAGAAAATATTATCCTGAGTGAGCTAACCCAATCACAAAAGAATATACAGGGTATGCACTCTCTGATAAGTGGATATTAGCCCCAAAGCTTGGTATGCATTCCCTGATAAGTGCATACCCTCCAAGGCTTGGAACACCCAAGGTACAACTCACAGACCACATGAAGCTCAAGAAGAAGACCAAAGTGTGGATACTTTGATCCTTATTGCGAGGTATATCAAAATACCCCTGGCTCACAGCCAACCAATAGACTGAGCATAGGACCCCCAATGGAACAGCTAGAGAATGGACCCATGGAGCTGAAGAGGTTTGCAGCCCCACAGGAGGAACAATAATATGTACCAACCAGTACCCCCACAACTCCCAGGGACTAAACCATCAAGCAGAGTACACATGGAGGGACCCATGGATCCAGCTACATATGTAGCAGAAGATGGCCATTTCAGACATCAATGAGAGGAGAGGCCATTGGTCCTGTGAAGGCTTGATGCCCCAGAGTATGGCAATGCAAGTCAGGATAGTGGGGGGTGGTTGGTGAGAAGGGGGAGAGGGGATGGGATAGGGGGTTTTGGAAGGGGTAAGGAGGAAAGGAGATACTATTTGAAATGTAAATAAAGTAAATATTTAATAAAAAAGAAAAAAAGAATAAGTGTCCTGAGATTTGAAAACTACATATTATACTCACTTAATATCCTACAATTAATGAACCCATGAAGCAATGCAAATGAAGCAAGAGAGAAGTCATAGGAGTAGGTTTCACCTGTGGTCCTGTCTCCAACACTTGACTGTTACCATACCTGCAAGCACTCTTAGAAACATGTAAAGATTGAATATCATTCAGGCAGCAATGAGGTTATCCTGTAGACATCCATCCACTGAAACAGTATCTTAATTGGAAAAGTAATTATTATTCTTAAATTTTCAATAAATGGAGACTCACTGTAGATTTATCTCACCTTGCTCTGTACCTGAATGTTAGAAACAATCCTCATTCCTTCATTTGGTTCTAAACAGCAATTACAAATCTGTCATGGAACGTTTCCTGGGCATCTTGCTTCTCAAGGACACAATGCTATTAGTAACACTGAACCTGTGCTGGCCATACAACTCCTGTGGGTGGGGTGGCAATGAGACCAGTCACGCAGAACACTAAGCTGATGCTGCAGGATAAGTAATGTGAGACATCCACAAGGAGGGGTTGGCAGCCCCTTGGGGGGAGCAACAGTGTCAACTGGCCAGACACCTCGGAGCTCCCAGGGACTGGACCACCAACCAAAGAGTACACATGGAGGGACCCATGGTTCCAGCTGCATATGTGGCAGAAGATGGCCTTGTTGGACATCAGTGGGAGGAATGGCCCTTGGGCCTGATGGGGTTTGATGCCCAAGTATAGGGAAATGCCAGGGCAGGAAGGCAGGAGTGGATGGGTGGGTGGGTGGGTGGCAGAGCGCCATCACAGAGGCAGGGGAGGGGAGATGGAATAGGAGGTTTCTGAGGGGAACCTGGAAAGGGGATAACATTTGAAATGTAAATAAAGAAAATATCCAATAAAAGAAAGAAAAAATACAGGACCCCCCCCCCAAAGGAGAGAGGGTCCATAACACTTCAAAAGAGCACCGAATTACTATCTCAAAAACAAAACTCAGCAAGACTGCTTACTAATGAAAAACTGAGTACTGACCAACTGGTTTGTTATACAGAAATAAAAAGTGGGTGGCTTCTTTAGAGCAAGGCCACGGGGCCTAATAAGGTAAGAGGACGCCAACAGCTGCAGTTCAATCAAAATAGACACTGCACTGTATTTTAGGGGAAGGAAGGCTGGTCTTTCTCTTCCTAACTGTTCACCTCTCGAGTAGTCCTCAGAAACCCACCCTTGCAGGGTGAAGTGTTGCAATAAATAAATGCAACCCAGCTCCTTAGTAACCTTCCTTAGCAACCATTCCTTTTCCAGACCATTCCCACTCAGATTTTTTTCTTATATGTTTGAGGTTATAATTACATCATTTTCTCTTCCCTTTCTTTACTCCTAACTCCCTCATACACTCCTTCTTGCTCTCTGTCAACTTCATGGCCTCTTGTTTCATTAATAGTTGGTACATGCACATAGGTATATGGTTTACATATGTGTTTCGAAGTCCATGAATACAACCTGTTAAGTCTGCATAATGTTACTTGTATGTATATCTTTCAGGGATGACCATTAGTTATTGGATAAGCAGTTGGTAATGCTCTTACATGGGAAAGACTTTCTCCTGCTCTCAGCAGCCTTTGGGTTCCATTCTTACTTTACTTGTGTCTCCTGTGGAGTACATTGTTCTCAGAAGGGCATTCTAGACAGTCTTGTAAAGCTACATTAGCACTTCCCAAGCTCACCACAGGCCACCCATCCGTTCATCTCCTGATGTCACAGCACAGTGGTATGTGCATTGTGTGCTCGGTGCATCTTGCTTAATAAATGAAGCACAAACTGTGAAAGCTGCGACTCCTTTATTCTCTGTTTCCTCATGCAACAAATGTTCATTAAGGCTGTGTTCCATGTGAGATCAGACACTAGGCTGCATGGACTGTGGTAAGACAACACAGACATGGCTTCTTCCCCTAACGCCTCCAATGAAAATTAGTCTTCTTACCAAGAGTTAAAGTCATAAGCATTTTCTTTTCCTTTCTTTTTCACTCTTTGCACCCATTTTGTTAATGTAATCAAGGTCTAGAAGTGACCAATAAATGAGAAGAAATAAATGTTTCTTTCTTTTTTTTTTTTTTTTTTTTTTTCTTACATTGTTTTTTATTTATTTATTTATTTATTTATTTATTTATTTATTTATTTTTATTTACATTGCAAATGATTTCCCCTTTTCTGGGTCCCCACTCCCCACAAGTCCCATAAGCCCTCTTCCGTCCCCCTATTCTTCCATCTACCCCTTCCTACTTCCCTGTTCTGGAATTCCCCTATACTCTTGCACTGAGTCTTTCCAGAACCAGGGACCACTCCTCCATTCTTTTTGGACATCATTTAATTTGTGGATTATGTCCTGGGTATTCAAAGTTTCTAGGCTAATATCCACTTATCAGTGAGTGCATACCATGATTGATCTTTTGAGACTGGGTTACCTCACTTAGTATGATGTTCTCCAGCTCCATCCATTTGTCTAAGAATTTCATGAATTCATTGTTTCTAATGGCTGAATAGTACTCCATTGTATAAATATACCACATTTTTTGTATCCATTCCTCTGTTGAAGGACATCTAGGTTCTTTCCAGCTTCTGGCTACTACAAATAGGGCTGCTATGGACATAGTGGAGCATGTGTCCTTATTGCATGCTGAAAAAATGTTTCTTTCTTTAATATAGTAATCCCTTTGAATATCTTTAATTAGATCAATGAGCAAAAAAATTCATCCCTGATATGGTAAAAAATATGACAACTTAAAACTTAGGTTCAACAAATACCATGTCATTTATGCAATAATCATAGTTTAAGTGACATTTTGCCATTAAAGTCATTATGTTTATAAAAATAAGAAGAGTTAGAAAAGATCAAAAATTATAATCAGAAATATAGCTCTGTAGTAGAACAGTTGCCTAGTCTGTGTGGAGCCCTGTGTTCAGTCCTAGCACTGACAGAAGTTGGAACATAAATACAAATTTTTCAAATGTAAAAAGAACAGGATTAAATTCATAAAAGAATAGTAGGAAGAAAACTGATAGGCTTTCGTTGCCATAACTTCAAAGTGACCCTCGAAATAAATACAGGGCAGGATACTGTTTATATAAAGTATGTCTGATACAGAATAGAAAATGTATGCCAGAAAAATTCACGATGTGCCTGTTTATTGAGCCAATCTGAACCAATAGCTAGAAGCAATATAACTCATCTCAGGAAAAAAATGTTACTTTGTAATTTATAGGAACTCACAACCTTCATGTACTATGCAGGGAACATAAAGAATAATTTCCAGGTGCTAAGATAGTTAACTCTAGCATATATCACAGAATGGGGCCATGGTATTTCTTGGGGCACAATTATATGAGGCTACATCAATATAAGATATTTAAAACGCTCTCTCTCTCTCTCTCTCTCTCTCTCTCTCTCTCTCTCTCTCACACACACACACACACACACACACACACACACCAGTTGAAAGTTTTCGGTGATCTTGAATGAGTTCTCTGAGTCATACGAATACCATGTCAAAAAAGCAGTAACAACATTTTTCGAGCAGGTAAAGTTAAACCGATTTACTAAAAGACAAAAGATTGTTCATTTAAATTGGCCTACAATTTATTTCTATTTTAATTTTCACATTTTAACAAAATCAGTCTTTTTTTTTTTTCTTTTTGGTTTTTTGGATTTGGTTTTTCTCAAGACAGGGTTTCTCTGTGTAGCCCTGGCTGTCCTGGAACTCACTCTGAAGACCAGGCTGGTCTCGAACTCAGAAATTCGCCTGTCTCTGCCTCCCAGAGTGCTGGGATTACAGGCGTGCGCCACCACCACCCGGCAACAAAATCAGTCTTGAAGGCACACATTCCAGACACTGAGCTGGTTAGTGATGGGAGCTGAACGCTTCTTAAGCAGCGTACAGAGTAGAGAATGTGATGTTCACCATTACAGCCCTACAGGAATGCTGGGCTAAAGATAAAGCTTAGCAGCTTTGGTTCTTTTGAGTGTAGCGTCCAGAAAGCCAGGTCAAACCAACCTAAACAAACACTTGTTGGCTGAGATAGCAGAGGATAGTAGAGGCATGGTAGGATCATTGTCACAGGGTTCCCCAGCTTTTTTTTTTTTTTTTTTTTTTTTTTTTTGGTTCACACCATTTTCAGAAACTTTCCCTCTTGGGGAAGAAAAGGATTTATGAATAGCACCCTCTCATGAATCAGAGTCTTAGCATGTGGTGTTATAGGATGAGTAGGATCATATGTCCATTTTGAACCAATTACAGACGCCACAAGTAGCAGAATAGATTAACTAGTTCCCTCTGTATCTCAAATACTTTCACCTAAGGTACACAGGTGTAGGACGAGTGATTCCCCGAAGAAGTAGGTGATACTGGTGCCCCCAAAAGGTTAACAGTAGATTGCTCAAACAGTGAATGTTCATCCTACTCCTGATCCAATAGAAACCTTTTAACATATTATGGAAAAGATGTGTTCACCTTGATTATTTTCAAGTGGAAGCTTAAAATATGGAGATGGAAATAGGGAGAAATATAGATCGAAGATGAAAAGACTCCTGTTGCTTGGATGGCTGCTAGAATATAGTTCAATGGTCACTTCAGTAATCAGGAAAGTTCTCCTACCCCAGGAGGAGGTCTTTGAAATGGTTCTCAGCACAAGGTTGCCACAGGTCCCAGTTAGCACAATGCAATCCCATCTGAACTAAAGTAGCATTGTTTCTCCTCATCCTAGAGACAAAGTTTTAAAATCCTGCAGTATCTTGTTCTAAAGGCTAATTTTGTTATTTTAAGAAATGCTAAACTTCCCTAACTGGGATTATTGGCAGAAAGAACATGATTACTATGTTTTACTATGTAATAATGTTTCCCTTGCATTGGTACATGATTGGTATTATAACAATGTTGGTTGAGTAATAGCATGAATAGATATCTTGTTGGAAAAAATACTATGGCAACATGTTAATGGGTAATAGATGAGATTCCTGTGGTCTTGTTATGCCAATTTTGAAGACACCGCTAAACATTGTCTATGACATGTTGTTTCTCCCTGGATTCCTGAGGGGCCACCATGCTCTCTCAGGTAGCCCTCTGAGACTTGCATTGTGTGCAGTGAAACTCAACCCAGCATCCATCAAAGCTCCAATCTTTCCATGTAAAACAAAGTGCCTCTTCCCCCACAGAGTACACTGATTAAACATATTAACTATGGCACTGCTTACAAATACACATGCTGGAGTGCAGGAAATGAACAGATACAATGGCCAAGTCTGTATTTAATTTTAATTAAATTTCATTCTGTAGCTCAATTAATCCACATCTCCAAATGTCAACAGGACTTAAGCCAATGGGATGACATCTGCCGCACCACAGAGCACCATAAAACCTTCACTGTATGCTAGGTCTCTGGCAACATACCAGAAAAAATGAAATATCTTTATTAAGTCTGTGGCAATGTGTAGAAGTCTAACTCAGAGTCTAATGAAAGAACACAAACTAGAGAAGAAAATTGGACAGAGAAAATTGGTGGTTATCAGACTGGCAAACAGTGAGCAATGACCTATTGTGTGCTATTTATTCTCTAAGTTGTATTTGAGTTTATAGATGGTTTCTATACTATGACTTAGCTGGCTTCCCAACTACTCAGGTTGATTTTCTTTATTTTAAGGAATCCAAACTTTGTTCTTTTTGAGGTAGGGGATGGTGGATAAAGAGCTAATCTACATGGACTATGAAACAACCACATCAGCTGTCCTGGCACATCTGATACAAGAAGCCAGAATGTGACCTGTAGCTGGGTAATGATAATCTTCCAGTTGTAACTTTGTTCTCCCACTTATAATTATATCAGACTAGGGGATTATTTTAAAAATTAAAAATCAGATATTATTAATTGGAGTGACAGGTTTTTCACTTGACAATGACTAGTTTGGAAAAATGTATGTGTAGTGATTTTAGAAAGTGTTACTGTGCTCATAGTTAGATGATAAGGATGAGTGAATCTTAGTAGAATAAATATATTTACTTTGATACAATAAGAAATAGTATATGGTCTCTTCTCTAAAGAGAGGATAAGAGTAAAGAATAAATCATAGTACAATCCAAAAATTTTTTTGTTTGTTTTTTAAACAGGGAGAGAATCCCAAAGAATTTGCCTAGCTCTGGAGGAATGCCAAAAGCCTGGGATGGACACTGAAGAAAAGTAGGATTCTGAGCAAATAAACGCTGGGGAGGCTAAGGCAAAACAATAGCAGTGACTGAAGGAAGAAAGAGAAGGGAGCAAGAAATGGAGGAAGGAAGCCAGGTAGGGAGGGAGGGGAAGAAGCAAAGGAAGAAAGAAAGAAAGAAAGAAAGAAAGAAAGAAAGAAAGAAAGAAAGAAAGAAAGAAAGAAAGAAAGAAAGAAAGAAAGAAAGAAAGAAAGGGGGGAAGGAGGAAGGGAGAAGGGGAGGGGAGGGAGAGGGAGGGAGGGAACGGAGGGAGGAAGGAAGGAAGGAAGGAAGGAAGGAAGGAAGGAAAGACTGATCAAAATAATGAGGCCAAGAGTCAGTTTCCTAGTGTGAGGAAATTTCAAATTCTGAAGAACAAGCAAAGCAGGGAATAAGAAATAAAACATTTCTGGGGTCAGAAAAGAGACGTCTATATTTGGGCAGTCCTCTGGATTTTCAGTTGGATGAATGACCATTCTCCAAGGGCTCTGGCAAGACACAGAATGTCTGTTTTAAGTGCACTGTGAAATACAGAATGCTGGTCAAGCTGATGCACCTGTGCAGACCTCCAGGCATGCAGGCCTCAGCATTAACTAAATCCACACCTGGCTGAGACTAATGCAGAACAGAAGGGAAGATCTATTCCGATTTACAGGGATGAGGAGGGGACCCAACTGAAAGAAATAAAGGCAGGATCTGGCTATTCACACAAGAGAAGGGATTGGAAGATGATTAGGCATTAGGCACATTTTTAGATTCTTCTATCAAATGGTCTTGATACCTAGACAATGACTCTGTGGAGATGTTAGGAAAGCATTTTAACTTGCAAACAAACTTCTGTAAAATTATCAACTTTTTATAAGCAATGGACACATTAGAATGATTAAGAAAAAGAAGCATAAGCAGAAAGGCAGACACCGGCTTAGAGGGCGAACAATGAGGGAAGTCTGCAGGACCTAGCATTCTTTTCCAGAATAGTGACTCAAAAATCACGAGCTCCAACACAAGCAGTCTTCATGTACTAATAATTCATAATTTTGTGTCATTTTCAGGATCTGAGGTAGAAATAAACCTGCTTATAGTTTATTGTCCATTGTATTTATTTTATATTTTCTTTACTTGTCATAATTCTGCAAATGGAAGGAGAATTGTGATTTAGTTATGACAAAATACTGATTTTTATTGGACATTTTCTTTACTTACACTTCAAATGTTATGCCCTCTCCCAGTTTCCTCCTAATCAGAGCCCCTCTATTCCATCCTCCCTCCCTCTGCTTCTGTGAGGGTGTTCTTCCCTCCACCTCACTTCCGTCACCCTGCACTTGATTCCCGTACTCTGGGGCATCTATTGAGCCACCTTCACAGGACCAAGGGCCTCTCCTCCCATTGATGCCTGACAAGGCCGTCCTCTGCTCCATATGCAGCTGGAGCCATGCGTACCCCTTGGTTGATGGCTTAGTCCATAGGAGCTCTAGGGTTCTGGTTGGTTGATATTGTTGTTCTTCCTATGGGGTTAAAAACCCCTTCAGCTCCTTCAGTCTTTTTTCTAGCTCCTCCATTCGGGACCCCGTGCTCAGTTCAATGGTTGGCTGCGAGAATTTGCCTCTGTATTTTTAAGGCTCTGGCAGGGCCCTCAGGAGACAGCTGTATCAGGCGACTTTGAGTAAGTATTTCTTGGCATCATCAATCATGTCAGAGTTTGGTGACTGTATATGGGATGAATTACTAGGTGGATCGGTCTCTGGATGGCCTTTCCTTCAGTCTCTGCTCTACACTATCTCCAAATTTGCTCATGTGAGTATTTTGTTCCCCTTTTCAGAAGAACGGAAGCACCCACACTTTGATCTTACTTCTTGAGCTTCACGTGGTCTGTGAGTTGTGTCTTGGGTATTCTGAGATTTTGTGCTAATATCCACTTATCAATGAGTGCATACCATGTTCTTCTGTGATTGGGTTACCTTACTCAGTTCCAGCCATTTGCTTAAGAATTTCATGCATTCATCATTTGTAATAGCTGAGTAGTACTCCATTGTGTAAATATACCACATTTTCTCTATCTGTTCCTCTGTTAAAAGACATCTTGGTTCTTTCCAGCTTCTGGATATGATAAATAAGGCTGCTATGGACATGGTAGAGCATGTGTCCTTATTACACATTGGAGCATCTTCTGAGTATATGGCCAGGAGTGGTATAGCGCTGAGTCCTCATATGTCAAATTTTCTGAGGAACCACCAAACTGATGTCCAGAGTGGTTGCACCAGCTTGCAATGCAGCAATGGAGGTGTGTTCCTCTTTCTCTACATCCTTGCCTGCATCTGCTGTTACCTGAGTTGTTGATTTTAGCCATTCTGATTGGTGTGAAGTGGAATCTCAGGGAGGTATTGACTTGCATTTCCCTGATAACTAAGGATGTTGAACATTTCCTTAGGTACTTCTCAGCCATTCCATATTCCTCAGTTGAAAATTCTGTTTAGCTCTGTACCCCATTTTTTAATAGGTTTGTTTGATTCTCTGAAGTCTAACTTCTTGAGTTCTTTATGTATATTGGATATTAGCCCTCTATCAGATGTAGGATTGGTAAAGATCTTTTCCCAATCTGTTGATTGCCATTTTGTTCTATTGACAGTGTTCATTGCCTTATGAAAGCTTTGCAGTTACACGAGGTCCCATTTGTTGATTCTTGTTCTTAGAGCATAAGCCATTGGTATTCTGTTCAGGAAAAATTTTCCCTGTGCCCATGTGTTCAAGGCTCTTCCCCATTTTCTCCTCTATAAGCTTCAGTGTATCTGGTTTTATGTGGAGGTCCTTGATCCACTTGGATCTGAGCTTTGTACAAGGAGATAAGAATGGGTTGATTTGCATTTTTCTATATGCTGACCACCAGTTGAAACAGTACCTACCATTTGTTAAAAATGCTGTATTTACGCCCCAGGGCTCCCAGGGACTAAGCCATCAACCAAGCAGTACACATGGTTCCAGCCAACAGTGTGGCAGAGGAATGCCTTGTTGAGCATCCATGGGAGGAGTGGTCCTTGGTCCTATGAAAGCCTGATACACCAGCATGGAGAAATCGAGGGGGGGTAGGTGGGAGTGGGTTGGGCGGAGGGGCATCTTCTTGGAGGCAGGGGGTGGGAGGATGGGTTGGGGATTTCTGGGAAGGGGGAAACAGGGAAAGGGTACAACATTTGAAATGTAAATGAAGAATATATTCAATAAAAAATTTAAAAAATTTTCAAAGTAATTGGAAAAAAGAAATATCTAATATGTCAAAAACCTTAAACTGTTTAATAAAGGAATTTAAGACGTTTTTTAAAAATGCTATCTTTTTTCCACTGGATGGTTTTCACTTCTTAGTCAAATATCAATTGACCATAGGTGTGTGGGTTCATTTCTGAGTTTTTAATTCTATTCCATTGATCTTCCTGCCTGTCTCTGTACCAATACCATACAGTTTTTATCATTATTGCTCTGTAATACAGCTTGATGTAAGGGATGGTGATTCTCTCAGAAATCCTTTTATTGTTGAGAATAGTTTTCACTATCCTGGGTTTTTGTTACTCTAAATGAATTTGCAAATTGCTCTTTCTTACTCAGAGGAATTGATTTGGAATTTTGATGGGGATTGCATTGAATCTATATATTACTTTTGGCAAGATGGCCATTTTTACTATATTAATCATGCCAATCCATGAGCGTGGGAGAGCATGTCTATCTCTTGTATTCTGTGGGTGATACTTGCATCTATGATTCCTGATCTCTTTCCTAGGTTTTCTAACACCAGGGTTGTCTCCCTTTGTGATTTCTTTATTGTTTCTATTTCTGTTTTTAGATCATGGATGGCTTTATTCATTTCCTTCGCCTATTTGATTGTATTTTCCTGTAATTCTTTAAGGGATTATTTTGTTTGCTCTTTGAGGGCTTCTACCCGTTTACCTGTGTTTTCCTGTTTTTTTTTTTTTTAAATGGGAGTTATTTATGTCCTGCTTAAAGTCCTCTATCATCATCATGAGAAGTGATTCTAAATCAGAGTCTTCCTTTTCTGGTGTGATGGTGTATCCAGGACTTGCTATGGTGGGAGAATTGGGTTCTGATGATGACAAGTAACTTTGGTTTCTGTTGTTTATGTTCTTATGCTTGCCTGCAGCCATCTGATTTTCTCTAGTGCAGCCTGCCCTTGCTATTTCTGACTGGAGCCTCTCTTTCTTGTGATCCTGGTTGTGTCAGAACTCCTCAGAGTCAAGCTGTCTCTGTGGTTCTGTGATTCCAGGATCCTATGATCCTGAGATCCTGGGTTTGTCACAGCTCCTGGGAGTCAAGCAGCCTTTTGGGGCCCAGAGATCCTGGTGTGATCAAGCTCCTGGGATCCTGGCATCCTGGGATCCTGGGCATGTTCGAGTGCCTGGGAGTGGAGTCATCCTCTGTGTGTTACTGGACTAGCTGCAGAGTTCAAGCCCAAGGTAAACCAGCCCAAACCAGAAGGTACCCGTGCCACTGTTTGGGTGGGATTCCTGTGTCCCTGGATCCTGCTGGTCCCAGTTATACCTGGGTGGTGTTGGGACAGATGTTATGTCCCCCTCACTTCTGATTCTATGATCCTGGGCGTGTTAGAGCACCTGGAAGTTGAGCTTCCTCTGGGTGTTCCAAAGTACTGAATTGTACAATCAGCATTTGAAGTTGTGGAACTGAAACTTTATTATTATTATTATTATTTATTATTATTATTATTATCTATATTATTTGTTTACATTCCAAATAATTTTCCCTTTCCCGGTTCCCCCCTTCCCATAAGTCCCATAAGCCCTCTTCCCTCTGCCCATTCCTCAATCAACCCCCTCCCACTTCTCTGCCCTGGCAATCCCCTACAATGCTGCATCAAGTCTTTCCAGGACCAGGGCCCTCTCCTTCCTTCTTCTTGGGAATGATTTGATATGTGAGTTGTGTCTTGAGTATTCAGAGCTTCTGGGCTAATATCTCCTTATCAGTGACTGCATTCCACGTGTGTTCTTTTGTGAATGAGTTACCGCACTTAGAATGATATTTTCCAGTTCCAAACATTTGCCTAAGAATTTCATGAATTCATTGTTTTTAATTGCTGAGTAGTATTCCATTGTGTAAATATACCACATTTTCTGCATCCATTCCTTCATGGAGGGACTTCTAGGTTCTTTCCAGCTTCTGGCTATTATAAATAAGGCTGCTATAAACATAGTGGAGCATGTGTCCTTATTGCATGTGGGGGAATCCTTTGAGTATATATATGTCCAGGAGTGGTATAGAGGGGTCCTCCAGAAATGTCATGGCCAGTTTTCTGAGGAGCCATCAGACTGATTTCCAGAGTGGTTGTACCAGCTTGCAATCCCACCAGCAGTGGAGGAGTGTTCCTCTTTTTCCATATCCTCGCCAACACCGGCTGTCTCCTGAGTTTTTAATCTTAGCCATTCTGACTGGTGTGAGGTGAAATCTCAGGGTTGTTTTGATTTGCATTTCCCTAGTGACTAATGATGCTGAACATTTCTTAAGGTGCTTCTCAGCCATTTGAAGTTATTCAGGTGAAAATTCTTTGTTTAGCTCTGTACCCCATTTTTAATAGGGTTATTTGGTTCTCTGGGGTCTAACTTCTTGAGTTCTTTGTATATATTGGATATTAGCCCTCTGTTGGATGTAGAGTTGGTGAAGATTTTTGCCAATTTGTTGGATGCTGTTTTGTCCTTTTGACAGTGTCCTTTGCCTTACAGAAACTTTGTAATTTTATGAGGTCCCATTTGTCAATTCTTGATCTTAGAGCTACAAGCCCAGCTTCTGAGAAGTTCAACTGATACATGTCTAGCATCTTTGGTTTTTTGAAGCTGTGATAAAATACCTTGGCAAAAGTAACTAAAGAGAGAAAGAATTTATTTGGCTCACAATTCCTGGTTACAGTCAATCTCTGTGGAGAAGCCAAGTCAGCATGAACTTGAAGCACCTACACTCACTGCATTTCCCTCAAAGGAAGATAGCAATGATGCATGGATGCAAGCATTTCTACTTTTATACAGCCCAGAGTACCCAAGATAGTTCTCCTCAACAGCATGCCCATAGGACAACCTAATCTAAAAACCATTTCATTGAGACTTCATCTCCAGGTGCTTCTAGATTATGAGAATTTGGCAATTAGTACTATCATTCCAAGCATAAAGAACTTGAATAGGGATCCAAAAATGTGGAACTAATTTAGCTAGGAGTAAAGCATCTGTCCAGATGAAGAGCAAGACACAGTGTGTTATTAACAGTCAAAATAGACAAACAGGTGAACTTAAGTTCTAAGAAAGAGTTCTACCTGAGTTCACGAGTTAATTACTTCTAAGAAATTCTTGCTTTATAATGAGAATAAGTATATTTAAAGCAGTTCTGCTTAAGTCTAGAATTTTGAAATGCTGAAATGCAACTACTGAATATTAACTATATTTTTCAAGATCCCAGAAAGATAAGATCTACCTATGATGTTGTGTCATACAATCAAGAATTTAAACTACGATAAGATTGAAGACCCAGAAATGAATCCACACACTTATGGTCACTTGATCTTTGACAAAGGAGCTCAAACCATCCAGTGGAAAATCGCCTTTTCAACAAATGGTGCTGGCTCAACTGGAGGTCAGCATGCAAAAGAATGCTAATTGATCCATTCTTATCTCCTTGTACTAAGCTCAACTCCAAGTGGAACAAGGACCTCCACATAAAACCAGACACACTGAAAATAATAGAAAAGAAACGGGAAGACCCGTGAGGACATGGGGACAGGGGAAAAGTTCCTGAACAGAACACCAACAGCTTATGCTCTAAGATCAAGAATTGACAAATAGGACCTCACAAAATTACAAAGTTTCTGTAAGGCAAAGGACACTGTCAATCGGACAAAATGGCAACCAACAAATTGGGAAAAGATCTTCACCTACCCTACATCAAATATATACAAAGAACTCATGAAGTTAGACTCCAGAGAGCCAAAAATGGGGTACAGAGCTAAACAAAGAACTTTCACCTGAATAACTTCGAATGGCTGAGAAACACCTAAAGAAATGTTCAGCATCACTAGTCATTAGGGAAATTCATATCAAAACAACCCTGTGATTTCACCTCACACCAGTCAGAATGGCTAAGATTAAAACTCAGGAGAAAGCAGCTATTGGCGAGGATGTGGAGAAAGAGGAACACTCCTTCACTGCTGGTGGGAATGCAATTTGGTACAACCACTCTGGAAATCAGTCTGGTGATTCCTCAGAAAACTGGACATGACACTTCTGGAGGACCCTGCTATACCACTCCTGGGCATTTATCCAGAGGATTACCCCACATGCAATAAGGACACATGGTCCACTATGTTCATAGCCTTATTTATAATAGCCAGAAGCTGGAAAGAACCCAGATGTCCCTCAATGGAGGAATGGATACAGAAATCGTGGTATATGTACACAATGGAATACTACTCAGCAATTAAAAACAATGAATCCATGAAATCCTTAGGCAAATGCTTGGATCGGAAAAATAACATCCTAAGTGAGGTAACCCAATCACAAAAGAACACACATGGAATGCAGTCACTGATAAGGGGATATTAGCCCAGAAGCTCCGAATACCCAAGACACAACTCACATATCAAATCATTCCCAAGAAGGAAGGAAGGAGAGGGCCCTGGTCCTGGAAAGGTTTGATGCAGCATTGTAGGGGTTACCAAGAAAGAGAAGTAAGAGGGGGATGATTGGAGAACGGATGGAGGGAAGAGGTGGGACTTATGGGAAGGGGGGAACCGGAAAAGGGAAAATCATTTGGAATGTAAACAAAAAATATAGAAAATAAAAAATAAAAGAAAAGAAAATTTAAAAAATTAAAAAAATAACAAAAAAGAATTTAAATTATGGTCAATACTGACTTAGAGTTGTTAGCTGAACTTTATTTTGATGTCAAGAGCCCCAAGATAGAGCTACACAGGCATTTCTACACTGGCAGCTTCTATTTATGGATTGCTATTGTCAGAAATAACTTCTGGTTTCAATGAAGGCCACTTAAACAAGAAGTTGGACAGTTAAAGAATTTGAATTTTATATTGTTAGATACAAAAGTTCTATATGTATAGTTAAATTGAAATGCCATTTTTTTTCGACTATCTAGATAGTTTTCTCAAATTTATGTATTTTCTCCACATATGTTCTCTGAAAGTCATTAAATTACAGATTTCTCCTTCACGTAACCTCTAACATTGGAGCTTCATGGTCACAAAATGCAAAAGAACTACTTTATTAAAATCCTTTCTATACAATAAATATAAAATCCTTAAGTCTAAATGACTTAGAATAGTTTTAATAAAGCATCAATACTTCGATAATCACAAAAGATCATAAAGTATAATTAGTAGATGTTACTAATAAATAATTCACAAATTTTCTAGACATTTACATTCTAGATATTTCTCAAGTTCTTCTTATACATTACATGGTGTATAATACTCAAATAAGCTGCCTAGTTGATATGAAGAAACTAACACGAACCACAACAAAAATAAAACCAGGAAATTTTATTAGAAAAAGCAAAGCTTAGTGTTTAGAATTATAGTTCTAGATAATCTATTCAAATTTAAAGGATAATGTTGTGACAAAAACTGCAAGTTTCTATGGAAAGAGTGCAGTTTCTAAGGATGTTATTTAGGATGCACAATCACTTACTAACTTTTGGTTATATCTTAGAAATCAGAGGAGCCCTCTATACCATCTCTCAGAACGCATTCCTTCATCTGTCCTGTCTCCCTAGCCTATGCTAGGGATTAATAAACCAACCCTTCTCCACTGTGTACTCCTCTTAACTAGCCCTGCTCCACTGTGTACTCCTCTTAACTAACCCTTCTCCACTGTGTACTCCTCTTAACTATCCCTGCTCCACTGTATACTCCTGTTTACTAGCCTTGGTCCACAGTATACTTTACTTTTGTCCCTCCTTATCTTTTCTTGCCTCCATTTCTTTTATTCTTCCTTTCCATAACCTATGGAAAGGTTCTTTTCCAGTAACTGTGCTGGATGTCAAAAGAAGGCAGTTAGGATCAGGTATCTGTTACCAAAAGCTTACCACCATCTATATAGGAGGGCCAGACAATTCTTATCCATTCACATGATGATTGTAATGAGAGTAACAGGAAACTCGAATTCAATACACCTGAAATCAGCAAGTTCACTGGATAGGAGATTCTGGAAGGCATCTTAAAGCATGAATAGAATCAACAAAGAAAAAAGTGATGGAGAAAGTTTAAGGCAGCCAGGAGAATATGGCCAGAGACCCAGCAGTCAGAAAGCATCAAATAATATCTGTCCAAAGAACTCAGTCTGCTAGCCAGGAATATAACAGACCCAGTTTTACATGTTTGAAGGTTCTCACTGAGAAGGTTCACACTGGCAGGAGAGTGGTGAATGTGCTTAAGAATGAAATTGGAGTTTGTAAGACAAATTGGATGAATTTTTTTCCTACTGGATTCTGAGTGAGCAAAGATTAATCCCTGGAGATTGTAGAGAATATTAAACAACACACCCAGCAGATCAACGATGAAACCACAGATTTCTTTATAGGTAGTCCAGAGATCTCTCTACTGTGCTAAAAGTAAAATATATAATTCTATGGTACACGTGATGCAATTTGTTGTGGGCTAGGTTAATTGGATGTAGGTTACACAAAGAGATACACTTTTGGTGAGACCAGCATTTTGAACGCTGATAGTTGCTTACTGTTTCTAATGAAAACTTTTATATGACATATTTTGATCATATTCTTAGACCAATTCTTCCCAATTCTCTATCAACCCAATTTCATGTTTTCTCTATCAAAAATATTAACAAAAAAGAAAACAAAAATGCATGAAAATAAAGCAAACAAAAATATCAATAAGACAAAAAAACTGAATTAAAACAAAATAAAGCAACAAGTTTACAGAAAACATGGAGTCCATTCTTGTGAGCAACTCCTCCTGGGCATGGAGAAAGGTTGTCATGGCACTCCATGTGGAATCCAGTGGCACTCCACTGCAGAAAACAGATCTTTTCTTCAGGGATCAATTCACTCTGCACTTACCATGAGTGCACGGCCTGATGTACCTGGCCTGTTGTGTGTGGAGCTGAGCCATCTGGAGGAGCATGCTCTACTGGGCTCCTTGACGCTATATGCATTGTTGTGAGATCATACCTCTCCTGGTATAACTTCTGCTTGGATAAGGGCTCAGGTTGGTTACTGCTCCACTAGCTGATCTGCCCTACATCCTACTTTTGGTCCCTCTGTAACATTTCAGGTAATGAGGTAAGGGCACATATGCACGAAGATGAGAAAAATGAAGTGTAAATGCTAAGTGATGTGGCTGATGGTCCAAGTAGTCCCTGAAAACCACCAGCTGCTCCATAGATTTGGAGTTTGGAAAAGAGGCAAAGTTCAAAATTAGGAACCTAATTCTAGGGCATGAGAACTAAACCATGCCAGTGAAAGTACTGTCTGAATCATGTTCAACAGCTGGTTCACTTAACTAATGTCATGACAACTTTAGTCCACACATACTTCTAAATATTTCCATATACTAAAAAGTTAATCAGAAGTGACAAAATATCTTGCTTGCTTTAGTATATTCATAAACAGAGTTAAAATAAGCATGTATGCAATTTGTCAGATAGCAGGTAGGAAAGACTTAGGGTAAGTCCCTTGGGAATGTGATGTGATATTTTAACTGTATACAATCTTACTGACATAAAACACGAAGTTAAGTTTAACATACATACACACACACACACACACACACACACACATGCATGCACACACGTGTGTCTGTGTGTGCATGTATGAGCAAGCATGCATGCCTGAAAATGTGCTATTTCACTTATGTTATTTTGAACATTAGACTCAAAATTACAAAATTGCATGAACAAAAAACCAGAACAACAAAAGGAGTCCCTCACATCTATTTTTTTTTCTCTTTTAGCAACAAGGATCCTGAAATAGTTTCTCTGTTTCTGTGAAGAAACAACATAAACAAAGGCAACCTGGGGAGGAAAGGGTTTATTTGGTTCATATTTCCACAGAACACTCCACTGAGGGAAGCCAGGACAGGAGCTCAAGGCAGGAACCCGGGAGGCAGGAACCGGAGGCGGGAACCAGAGCAGGGGCTGTGGCAGAACACTGATTATTGGCTTTCCATGGCTTGCCCAGCTTGCTGCTTGTTCTTTTTTTTTAATAACTCAGGGCCACCACCAGTTCAGTGGTGGTAATGCCCAGAGCTGGTGGGGCCTTCCTACATTACTCATTAATCAAGAAAACACCCCCACAGACTCATGTACAGTGAATATGATAAGGTAATTCCTCAACTGAGGTCCTCTATTCCCAGGTGACTTTAGCTTGTGTCATGTTGACAAAAACTAAGGAGCACAGATTCACAGCATCATGTCTTGAGAGATTTCACAGCGTTTCGGCGAGCTGACAAAGTGAGAAGTCCTTCTGATGGTAGATGCTGCACACAGTAGGATGTTCGGCAGCGACCCTGGCCTAACTTCCAGTGTCCTCCTCAGCGGCAGCCAGAAGTGCCTCCAAACATAACTGGTGACCACTGGAATGAACTTTCATGAAGAACTGCTGGCTTGGGGACTACGCCACTCTCCTCACCTTCGGCTGATCCCTGTGCTGTGTGGCCTGCCTACAGCTCTCTGTTCTCTGCCAAACAACCTTTATGTAGCCTTATACTTTTCCCCACTATCCAAATCTGATTCAACCATGTACTTTGTGGAGTAGTTTTCCAGTGACCCTGTCTCCTCTGATCTGATTTAATATCTTCCCTCATCTCATTATATCAGCCACAGGAGTAGCAAGCAGATTTGTACAGATTCCTCTTGTTCCTTTTAGGAAAATGACCGCTATTAAACTCTAAACTCTTTTTTTTTCTATATTTTTTTGTTTACATTCCAAATGCTTTCCCCTTTCCTGGCTCCCCCCTCCCCATAAGTCCCATAAGCCCTCTTCCCTCCACTTGTTCCCCAATCACCCCCTCCCACTTCTCTGTCCTGGTATTCCCCTACAATGCTCCATCAAGCCTTTCCAGGACCAGGGCCCTCTCCTTCCTTCTTCTTGGGAATAATCTGATATGTGAATTGTGTCTTGGGTATTCAGAGCTTCTGGGATAATATCCACTTATCAGTTATTGCATTCCATTAGTGATTGGGTTACCTCACTTAGGATGATATTTTCCAGTTCCAATCATTTGCCCAAGACTTGCATGAATTCATTGTTTTTAATTGCTGAATGGAATGAAGGAATATGCTTTTTCCTGATATTAGAATCATAGAAAATTTCATAGTAAATTTGTTTCCATTTAAAAATCTTCATTTTACCAGTGTATAGCAGTGTCATATATAACAATACTACATTAAGTTTTCTAAACAAAATTTTAGTAACATGGATTCAGACTTACTTTAAAGTTTACATGTAGAATATATATATATATATAACCAAACATACTTTTAAAAGTAATTATGTATTTCCATATATTAACCCACACATAGCATGAAAAGTCATATTGGAGTGAACCAAAAACAGACAGGATCATGAGCAGACAGAAAAGAGAACTTTTTTCTTATAATTTTTTCTGAAAAAAATTATATATTTAAAATTTACACTTTGCATTATTTATCAGTTTTAAATGAAAATAAATGAAGTAATTATAAATTTAAAAATCAGTAAAGAGAGGGCTGAGCGGCAGAGTGTTTGCCTAGCATTTGTGAGGTACTGGTTTGGCCCTTAGCACCACAAGAAAGAGAGGAGAGGGAGAAGAAGAGGGAGAAGAAGAAGGTGGAGGGAGATAGAGGGAGGGAAACAGAGAGAGACAAGAGAGACAGAGACAGAGAGACAAAGAAAGATCCAGAAATCAATTTTATTTCACTACAACAAGAGAATGGACAAGTAGAAAATGGTAGACAGATAATCTTGATACCAAAATACCAGAATTTAGACTTACTATTCTATTGTCTATAAAATTTGAATTATAATATTTTGCCAGCATCATTCATAAAATTAGATTTTTTAAAGGTTATTGCTTAAAAAAATATAACCTGTCTCTCTATTGTAAGGAATGATTAAAGCAATAACCTCTATTGCTTTATAGCAATGCCATGGAGAATATTACCAAATGAAAATATATAAAGTGGAAAAGAGACACAAGGCATAAAGGTTCTGGGGGTGGAGAGAGGGCGTGTAAAATGGGAAAGAAGGCTCTAAAAATAGAAGCTAAAGGAAGCCATAAAATGCAATGATTCTCAGCAAAGCAGAAGAATTCAATAATTATCTTTAGCAGGTTGCAGCTTGAGGGAAATAATATAAACATTCAGGACTAAATGTAGGAGGTGGGGTCTAAATGCAGGGCCTTTACATCAAAGCCAGGCTGAATGCTTTCAACAGTTAAGAACCTTCTATCACATTTTGCATGACTATACTAGTACTGCTCTCGATTTACTGCGTTTCTTTGTGCCTGTGATTGCAAAGTGTTCTGAAAATACCTTGTGACAAGTGTGATATCCTTTTAGGGTATAGATAAAGTGAGGGATGTTGGGCCTAACTTCACTGTCTCAATTAATCAGTGCTTAGATTGGCGATGAAATTAAAGGTTTCTTGGGTATCCACTGTAGGGCTGTTTTCTGTAATGAACTTTCTACAAGAATAAAGTAGATTTAAGAAAAAGTCATCAGCATAAAACCTTGGTAGAGTAATGTTCACACTATAGCACTAATAAGACCATTAGTACTATAATTTTTAAAATTCTCAGAAAAAAGTTTTTTTTAAAAAAATAACTGATATAGCTATGGTAAATTTCACACAGATTTCCTTAAATTTTGTGGGTGTGGGGACAGTGAGTCAGGTCTCAAGCAGCTGCAGACTGCCCTTGAACTTGCTATAGAGCAGACACTGATCTTTTGACTCTGTAGCCTCCACTTCAGTAGGGCCGGGACTGTAGACAGGCACCACTCACTATGTCTGACTTTTTACATTTTATTTGTGGTTCCCTGATAATTCGCATAACTGTGTTCTTAGGACACTCTTAGACACTTAATAATTCCAGTTATTATTTTCAGAAGCAATTGCTTCCAAACTAAAAAAGAGTATTCAAAATCAACATATCTTTTTATTTTTGTAATGTATAAAATACTCAGACAATGAAAGCAGTTTTTAATTAAGCACAAAGTGCGCGAATGGCCAAACTGATAACCACAGGCATATTTTATAGATCTTGTAAGTATTAATGAATATATAGGTTTCAAAAAAGGAACCCAGCCATTTTTTTCACTGCATACTGAACACCAGTAGGTGATCGTTCTTTAACAACACTTTGAATGTTTTGTGTTCTGAAAATACAGGTAAAGGCTGGTGTGCTTAAGAGTGTCCACCTGAATTGTCACCTGTGTGGTTCCATTATGAACTCGTCCAAATAATACTCAATTACACTTTAAGACACTGTGCAAGGAAGCTGCCTCCAAACTGGCCCTTCCCATTCTAACCAGCACAGCACGATTCCTATCTGATACCAGACATCCTGCAGACAATGTGCCTGATATAGACATGATACATTTCATGTGGTCTCTATACCAAAAGTCCATGAGCTATCTCATCTCCCTACTGTCACTCCCACCGAATGAGTGTAAACTTGGAGCATACTATTAAATTGTGGATTTGATACAAGTTGCTAAAGCTATCATATCAACAACTATCTTGTCATTCTTAAATATCTCCTAACATTTTCTCCCTTTCCCCCTTTCTTTCAATTCTGTCTGCCAAGGACAGCTCTAGTGTAAATGGTCTCTTAAATATAAACCTCTTTGTGTTTAGGAAGACCACACATCTGTACACCTTCTCTGACTTCTTCTGATCAGTTAGTTCTCTTCTAGTCATGTTGAAACATTATATTACATTTGCTAAGATACTAAAAACAAATCTCAGTTTCTTATGTAGGACTAAGCCACAGGCTCTCTAGCCTGTACATAGGTTGTTTTATTCAATCTCCAATATATATTTGTTAAGAGGGAGAGAAAGTACAGGAAAAGGAAAGCAATTGCAGGTGAAAGGTTGTCAAATTGGTGAAATAAAGAAAAGCAAAAGCTGTATATGTAATTTATACAAATTTGTGGATTACTGAAATAATTATTTCTCCCAAAGAGATGATTTTAGAATGCACATAGATTAACAGCAAGAAATTGTGACTGTTGTTCACTGATGTAACTCCAGGTGTCAAAGGCATGTGATAGATACTAATAGGTATTTGTTGAATTAGCAAATAAATGCTTCACAAAATTATTCTTAAGTGTTTTATATATTCTTTAAATTTTTATTTACTCCTTGGTTTCTATCTAGATTTTATGAATAGAAGACACCTAGAATGACCTAATTTTATTGCATACATTTTATTGCATACATATATGCAATAGAGTTATTTGAAAAAATATATGTCTGTAAACAGATATTCAGGATAACATATACTACCTATAAGTGTGAATACTGCTCACCATTAAGGAGAGAGAGAATTGAACTTTCTTGAAAAGATTATGTGGGGTTTTTTTTCAGATGGAGAAATTATTGTATATATGTTGAATTTGTAAAAAGGATTCAACCTCCCAGGGCTATTGCTTAGGTTCAGAAGGACTGAGAAACTTGTGAAGAGTGAAGAGTCCATTAGGTAATGACTAGTATTGCCAGGGCTGCTGGCTCCACTTCTGACCCACTGCGCACAGCTCTTAGTTAAAGCAGCCCTATAATCATAGGCTTAGCCTTAATCAACACTTACAGCCATGACCAGAAAGAGTACACCAGAAGCCGAGGCTGAGCTGGGGGTCACTCTACCCTGTTCCTTAGTAAGAAAACTTTTTCTGAATCAAAAACTGCAAAGGTCGCATCCAAGATAATGCCAGAGAAAACCCACAGAGATTCAGAAAGCAATGCTGAAAACTGTAATCAAGTTCTGCTACCTAAGTGGCACATAGGCTGATGCACTGATGACAAAACAGAAACCCCTAATCGAGAAGTCAGTGTGTTGTTAAGGACAGGGTTAGAGCAGAAGTAATGGTAGCATGGCTACAGAGTCAAGCAGAGCAGTGAGTGCTAAGAACATCACTGTTTCATGTTGCTTTCTGATGAGACTTGGATATGACATAGCAAGGTGAGTGCAGTGTGTGTGTGTGTGTGTGCGCGCGCATGTGCGTGCGTGCATGTGTGTTGGAGAGAGAGGGGGGAGGGAGGAGGGAAGACGAGAGAGGGAGCAAAGGAGGTGAGAAGGAGGGAGAGAGATTCAGCTCAGATAAACCTGATAACTGTTCACTTTCCCTGAAAGGGTTCTTGGTGATTCCACCCATGCCTACCACAACCAAATACGATTAATAATTAAGATCTATTCACACATTCCTCTGCTCCATTGGATGGCAGGCTCTCTCAAGACAGGTGTATGTCTAACTCTCCTCTGGAAGCGATGATACTTGTCATCTACTAGTTGACTTATATTTCATACAAAGTAACAGAGTCTTTTCAGTTATTTGTTGCTGAGCTAAAATCTTGGCTATATCTATGGAGGTCTTTTTGTCGTGTGGAGGAGTTTTAATCTAGCAACATGCTGCTCTGGCAATGGATCAAATCCAAGGTGATCTGGCTGGAATACACACACAGATCTTTAGTATAGACCTTAATCTCTAACAATAAAGGTAAGGCTACTTTGTAGAAAGAAACAGCTGTGTTGAAGATGATGTCTAATGAGGGGCAGACAAAGTGACAAATCAGAGAAAGATTTGACAGAATGAGTCAGAGATGCCCAACTCACATGAGAACAGCAGAGGAAGAGAGGCTACTGAAGAGCAGTGAAAGAAAAGAGGAGGTGTTCCTACTGTGGTAGTGTGCATGCCGATTTATCGAGACAGTTCTACAGAGACATATTACAGAAAGAAGCTAGATGCAGATAGAGACAGACCTAGCCAGAAAATGAGAAAGAACATGACTCT
Organism: Apodemus sylvaticus; assembly: GCF_947179515.1. NCBI lineage: Eukaryota > Metazoa > Chordata > Mammalia > Rodentia > Muridae > Apodemus > Apodemus sylvaticus. Next base: position 84,424,520 of record NC_067487.1, read on the forward strand.
TTAGCCAGAAGATTAGAACGTATTGCCAAAGTCAGTATGAAACCAGGCAGAACAATTCAGGTAAAAAAAAAAAAAAAAAAAGCTAAAGTGAATCAGCTATCTTGGAAGTATATGGAGGCTAGAAGCTTCCAGGCCTAGACTTAGGGATGTAGGGCGTGTGGGGGACCTGGTTACCAAACAGGCATAAGAATGGTAAGGTTGAATGAGATCAAACCCTGGGGATCTCAGAACTGAGAACGGCAGGAGTGGAGCCCTTCCCTACCTGCCTCTGCCTGCTCTGGAACATGTAACCACACCACGCCACTGAGGACCATGTAGCATATACCCTGGAGTTCTCTGTGCTAATGAGGCATCTCGACAGCTCCGGAGTGTTGAGCCAATGAGCTTCCCTTCCTGCATACTCCATCCCACAAAAGGTATTTAATTCCTGGTTCATCCTGAATAAAGTGTATATATTCACATCCACCACCAAATAAAGCAGTATGAACAAGCAAGGGTCATCGCAGAGAGCTGTTTTACTGAGGGTCTCTGTGGGGGAAGGCCTTCATCTTAAAGAGCCTAGTCCTGAGAAAGACTTCTCCCCTACAGCGCCACTAGTGTTCTCCACAGGTTCCACTCATCCCAGGCTCTGCCTCCTGCATGCCTGACACCCTAAGTATAGACAGAGGGCTCCAGCGGTACTAGAGCAGCCAAAGAGGAGCCCGGATCCAGACCTTCTGACCGAGCTCATGCTGTTTCCCCTACCAGTCCTTCAAAGGAAGACACACGATATGCATCCACGTTCCCAGACTCCAGCATGCCTCCCCCGAGTGGGTTTGGAGGCGGCACCCTAGCACCACCGGCGGAGGGGCAGGATGTGCAGTATGAGATAGGGATAGTTAGAACAAAGAGGGAAACACTCCGGGCTCAGCCAAGGTGTGCATCTGCACAGCTCGGGCCTGGCTCTCATCTCATCGCTTCCACTGACGAAATAAAAGTGACCTTTACTTCATTGATGTGACAGCTGGCATTTGGGGGAATCCAACTCTGCCTTTTGCTTCTTGTATGGGGTTACCCTTGGCTCTGACTGTGACAATGCATATGACAGTCCCCTACATCCCTGGATTCATCTTCAGCTCTGGTTTCCATTTATCTAGAAAGGGTGTGGAAGAGGCTGTGTTTTTACTCTTCTGCTTGAACTAGCTAGTAGTTTAGATTCTTAAGGCCTTGGTTTCCTGGATATTGAATGAGAATAAAAGTACCAATCCATGCAAGGCCAACATGAAGACAAAATAAGATAATATAGATAATTCTTATGCCACTGGTGCTAGGTTAATAAGTGGCCCTTATTATTGAATTGTGTCCCCTACCATTACCCACTGTGGCACATAAAATATGCATTAGTTTAAAGATAGGAAAATAGTTGTAGTCAGGAAGATAATACTTACATGCATTTTCAGCCATATCCAAAGAAGATCTATAAATATGAAGGCAATCAGTATTTTACCAAATTTTTAAAAGTGAGCAAATGTCTTTTCTGAATCTTCTCTTCCAAGATCTTATAGCTTCACTAATTATAACTTTATGAGTAAAAATAGGTGAGTAATTCAGCTGATATGTCTTCCTTATATTTAGAAAACAAGTATAATTACCCTGAGAAAACAAGATACCTTATTTGTCAAATCAAGAGTTTTACAAAAATTACTATGTATCCATACAAGAGTTCTCTATATAGCTCTTATTAAAGATTTCAAGTGCCTGAGAACTGAAGAACTATAAAAGGCATTTTCTTTATTTAGAATTTGAAGAAAATTATTATATTAAAGACAACTTTCCTCTGAACATCTTAATATAAGAATTTGGGAAATGTCAGTTTCCCTTTTACCAAAGTTGTAGAAATACATGCTAACTTTAAACTTGATGCTCATCACTAGCTAGTGAGTTCTAGACATCCCTCTCTCTTTAGTGGTTGCGTGCTGTGCCTGCCATGAGGCCAGTCAGTCCTTCACCTGCTCCCGTGCTCCAGTAGCTCCTCTCTCTAAAACCCATCAGATAACCTCGGCCTACTATTGATCTGAAGACACTTGAGCAGCTCAAAGCTTCCAAATGAGGATTCTGATGACTCAACCTTCCATCTTACTAACTCTAACAAATGTTAGGAGGAGAAAAGCATAGACGACACAGTATCTATGGCTTCTGCTCCCTACAACAGTGTTTCTCATGGGAACACAAACCAAGGCCTGTGGGTCATCCTAACCCCATTTTCACTCAGTCAGTGGAAAGAAATAATTCAAGTGATGAAAATTAAGTGACTTCTAGATAGAAGTGGAAAGTGAAACTGAGTCCGTAGGTACGAGTCTCAATGCAGAGTGGTCTATAGTATTTCTCCAGACTCTTCAAATGTTGATGTCCTAATGCACAGACCTGAAAAAATACAGATATTTTCTCCTACCCCTGATTTACATTAATTTCTCAATTAAAGGTTAGTGTGTTAAAAACAACATAAGTGCGACATTAAGAATAAGGTTACAAAACAAAACGAAAGTATAAACAGGTTGGATTTCAGGTGACTTAGGCACCTGCTTTGGAGAGATTCTGAGCTCGACAGGAGGGGCTGAAAGAAAACTGTGATTTAAAGACACCCGAGGTCAATCTCGCTAATTTGAATAGGCATATTTATCTACAGCTCTAATAGCAAGTCTGTGGGGTATAAATTTAGCACTTATTTTAGTATAAAATTAGCACAAAACCTGGGATGCTTTCTTATTTTCCTTTTGGTTGTATCTGTCCATAAACAAACACACATACGTTTGAAAGTGGGGGAAAAAACTTAAATTCTGTAGCAGCTTTTGTAAAAATAATGGAAACTAATGTAAAAACAGCTTTAAACACTCTGTTTGCCAAGACCAACAATGTGCCAACTCTGTGAAAGCTGCTACAGGTTTTGTGTTTGTCAAGAGTTGTAGAACCTAGACGGTTCTGACAGTCGCCAGAGATGATTTATGTAGAAGATTAATTACAGCTCCATCAGGCACTACTGAAAATTACAGCAAGGCATCTGCATTAAAAGCCACCCTGAGTGTGAACTACATTGGTCCCTGAATCACTCTTACTGTAATCAGCTCCATTATGAGTGATAGATACTGTTTAACCCCTCTTTCTTGAGTTCTAAAATTAGTGGGACAGGAATAGAAAGTCCAAATGCCATCCCTTTATCTTAGTCTGTCCTTTTCTGTGTAACAGTGAAGTGGAAAGGTTAATGGCCAATAAGATGGTTACTTATAATTGACTTGTTTATTCATTATCTGGTGTGTATTTGTCAGTGTGTGTGTATGTGTGTGTGTGTGAGTGTATATGTGTACCCCAGGCTGCTGATGGCTTCCTCAATAAATTATTCTATCTATCTATCTATCTATCCATCCATCCATCCATTCATCCATTCATTCATTCATTCATTCATTCATTCATTCATTGAGAGTCTCTCACTAAGAGCTCACCAAATGGCTCCAGTGGTGGCCCAGTGACCTCCAGAGATTTGCCCGCCTCCGCCCCCGTATCAGACATTTTAGGATTACAGATGTGTTCCAACACATCCTAAACAGACACTGAGCATGGAAAGTCAGATTCTCATGCTTGTGTACAGCATGTTGAGCATTTCCCCAACCCTATAGTTGATTTTTAATTTTTTTGTTTTTAATAATACATTTTATAATTTCTTTGGAATGTTGCGTATAATGTATCTTATCATATTCGTCACCACTGGCAGCTGTTCCTAGGCCCACCCCTTCCCCCTACCCCTGTCATTTTCCCACTCATGTCTACTTTCTTTCGTAAGACATGTCTTGTAGCACATGTCTCTCCTCTCCTGCCCACCTGCAACCCTTCCACCCCCTCTTCTGTGTGGGAGTATATGCTACAAATGTACTATTTGGGGATGGCCATTTTAGATATTTACAATTACTTGCTAAACAACAAACACTATGAAAGTCAGCAGATTTTTCTATATTTCATAAACAACTCCAACAGTGCAAGCTCATTTTTAGGCAAAGAAAATGAGAAGGATCACTGTTCTAATGGAGGAGAGTCTTCTGAAATTGGGTGATGATGATAAAGCACATGAAGAAAACATGAAATAATCAATGTAAGTGTTGACAAAGGTCTCAGGGCCGTTTACGTCACAGTCACCACCAATGCACAGTCTTGAGTTATGCCATGGCCATCACCAATGTGCAGTCTTGAGCTATTTCATAGGAATCACAAGTGCGCAGAGTCTTGAATTAAGAACTGGTCAGGTACAGTCTATTATTTTATGGACTGAAAGCAAAACAAATGAATAAACCATACTGTGTTAATGGCAAGTCAAGGCCAGTGGCAGCCTGGATGTTACCATTCAGTCCAAAACATCAGTAGCAAATTAGTAATAACTATTCATAGGGACAGTTGAATTTTTAATAAATTAGCTTTGAATTAGTTTATTTTTATTATTCTTTAATAAGCATGTTATTCCATGTGGATTTTAGAGAACTTCTTATGTGTCCAGATCAAAGTACTGGAGACTCCAGATGCATACATGATCATTTGAGGACTAACTTCATTGATTTTGACAATGTTAGGAATCAACTCCCATGCTTGTGCATGCTGGGCTAGGCAGGTGATTTTCTACCGAATTACATTTCCAGTGGTATTCTTTAGGCATGCATGATCGAAAAACCAGTATGGGCATGTATGGAAATGTAACAATGAAACCCACAATTAGAAAATGCCAACGTGTTTAATTAAATCATTAAAATAAGCAATGGCAGCACAGCGGGGTAACAATAGAAACTCACCTTCCTTCTATCTCTTCCAGAAAACCATGTGTGGCTTCTATTTGTTTTCAAAACTTAAACTTTATTTTGATTTTTTTCCCTTGGGGTACAAGAAATTTAAACTAGGGTCTTACATAGGCTGCACAAGCACCAAATCAATATAACCAAAAAGCATTACTTGTATTTTTCTTGTCTGATGACAAAGGTCATTATTATTCAATATCTTACGGATATTACAAGGTAAAGTTTCAGTATGCACGTCATCACTAGGACATGTTCTTTGCACTAGGATCACCGTCCCTTATGACTGGTGATGAGAACAAGTTCTCTGTATGTGATGGCAGGTGTGAGGCTCATTGGCTCCAGGTGTGAGAGGCGCTGTCTATGCCGTAGCTCGCAGAACGGTGCCTTTTCCTGATGTCAGTGCTTTCCTCTGACATCACTGGGCTATGATAAAAATATATGCATTGGATGAATGGTAGAATTGCTGATCTCTTCAAATTACAGCCAGCTCAGAGGAAGCCAAAATTTAAAATGCCTACAATTTGATGGCAATGCTATTTGTGTGGGACCTCAATGCTCTTCATTTGGAAGAATGAAAACAAACCAAAGATTCAATTTTACACAGCAAGGCAGTTATAGTTTACTATTCTTTCTTTCCTTTACTATTTTTAGATCTATATTCAGCATTGCTCAAATTCAAAAGTACTAAATTGTTAAGATGAATTCCACTCTTTATTTTGGTGTTCTAATGCGAATTTTTACACTTAAACTTTAATGCTGAAGGCAGAGATATGGCACTAATAACAATTATTGGAGTTAAATCACTTTGGGAGAAATTATTCTAAAATATATAATTTATTTCTTAATGTATTATAACAAGGAAGAGGATATTAGCATTCGTGGGTTTCCTTGCTAAACCCATTAAATATTTCATTCAGATGGCTTTGATAAAATTACAAAATATGTATATATGTGTGTTTCTTATCTAGAAGATGAAGATATTAAAACTATTTTAGAATAACTTTTAAAATATTTTCAGAATGGACAACTGATGAAATACAAAAATTATTTTATGTACTAATTAACACACACATGCACACATACATTCCCCTGAATCGCTATAAAATATTGTAAATGGATAATATTAATAAAGTTTAAGTAACAGAATTGGGACTGTGAAATAGTACACATGTCTTCCATAAGATATTTAAGTCGTATAAACATATTGGGAGTTATTCAATGTGATAGTTGGCTTAATCAACTTGACACAACCCAGAATTACTTGGGAGGAGAGTCTCAGTGAGATAGTGTCTACTTTGGGTTAGCCTGTAGCGATGTCTGAGAGAAATTATCTGAAGTAAGTTAATTAACGTGGGAAGACTCAGTTTACTAAGGGCAGCATGATTTCCTGTGCAAGGAGTTCTGAAGCAAGCAAGAGAGAAATGCATGCCTCCATTCTCTCTGTCGGCGACTGTGGGCATGCCCAGGTCCTCAAGCCTCTGCCGTTCACCTCACCATATGATGGACTATAACCAGGAGTTTGGACTAAATTAGCCCCACTTCCAATTATTATAATAAGATTGTAGGATCTCTTTTTTCCCTTTGCAATTATTAAAGTAATTGTCTGCAACAAGAAACATTAATATTTTAAAGTTATGATTAACTTTATGTAAAATCTTTGTAGTTCTGAAAAGAAGAGCAGGATCTGTGAGCATTTTCCAGTGTAAGGGATGCCACTCAAAGGCTGTGGGTAACAGAGCTATGGGCATCGATTATACAAGACCTTGGGGTTTGCCATGGGTTGTTCTAAGATGTTAGCTAGAGGAACCACCATGTAGGCAGGCAAGCAAACAACTGGCCCATCTTTAATAAAGGAAAGGAAAAATGTAGGGATAGTGAGCGTGCTGCCTGCATGGGGGCGGGGAGGGTGTCCACAGCACCCGAGTCTGCTTGAGTGGCGGCTGAGCAGCCTCCAGGAATGGGCTTTACTCTCCCCAGGGATTAATTTTGCATAGTAAATGTACAGGAAACATGCCCAACACTGAATTGTTACATTTCCTTTCTCCTGACCATCTTTCTCATTAATGTTTTGTACAATGTCATTCTAGCTTGAGCCTCTCATTAGAGATTTGAGACAGAATCAAAGCTACTTCCTTTGGAGAATCTACAGGTATTCTCCAAGAAGAAAATTTTCAGTTAGGAAGAAAAACTATATAAACTATGTAGATAACTAATGATGATTTATTGCTAGTCTTTAACTTAGCATCAGGAAATATCTAATACTTTTTCCAACAAAACCATCTTGCTTGCTTAATCAGAAAGGAATGAGTACAAAAATCTGGACTAGAATATATGTATGTATTTACTATAGCCATACATTCAAATGACTTATGGAGCAAGCCCCACCTCTGCCCTGTTACACCACAGAATTCTCCCGGCATCACGCTTTGTGGCTTTTGTCCTGACAAGCTTAAAGGTCAGTCAAGAAGACAGGCCCTCCACATGCATGCTGTAGCAGAAAAGTGTTATGAAACACACACTCTGGATGCATAAACCCGTTTTCAATAACGGAGGGATTTCTTTTAACGGAAGTGATCAAGATAAATTTCAAGAAAGCAAGGGGCATGTAAAGGTATTTAGCTTAATATATGCAAAAATGACAAGGGTTTTGGTGAAACGGCCAAATAAAATCAAGCATGATGAGAACACATTATGAACAAATTATGCTGATTACATCTAATAGGTTTTTACAAGGAAAGTCTAATATAAAACAGGTTTTGGTTCTGTCCCCGGAAAATGAGCACCGAGCTATATTGACCTCCTTTTCTATTGTAATTATTAGAACACTTCCTGAACTTTTTAGTGTGAGTGACATTTGGAAGCCATAACTCTAAAAACGGTATTCACAGAATGCATCTGTAACTGTACGGCTTAAAAGGCGACTGCGCGTGTTGTCTTAGAACTGCTGCTCTGGCCCCCACAGCTCTGCTCCCCTCGTCCCCCACTTCAGGCTCCAGCCATGCAGATTGAACTTGACTCTCAATTATACCAAGTCTTTCTCCAGAGATGACAGTCCAGATACAGTAGAGATAAAATACATCAAGGTTTAAAATAGGCCCGTTCAGCCCCAGTGCCGTTTCATCATGAAGTGATATAATTCACGATGCCTCTGCCTAGCCTAACATATGTTCTATTCACAGCTGGCGTCACTCTTCATTTGTAATTATTTCCCTTTCCTTCCTTTACCCCATCTTGTAATACTTTGCTTGGTTGAAGACAAATACTGAGAGGCAAAGAGTATTATCATATGATGACCTGTTCCAGGGTGTTAAACCCCTATCAAGGTTTGATTTTAACATGGGGTATTGCTGACAGTACATCAATTCAGGCATCATGTCTGGAATTAGACTATATTAATTATTCCTTGAGTGCGATATGCATGAAAATGCTGTCCCATTGACTAAAAGGATCTGACTGAATAAAAATCCATTTCTCAACTGGTTGCTGATGGATAAAGACATTTTTCTCTTTGCCTTGGAGTGTTCTTTATTAAAAATGATTTTAAATGACTGAATGAATAAATTGTCTTACCAACAACAGGTCTGGATAGCTTTCAACAAATAGCACTGACTGGGCCGTCTGGCCGCGGTGTGTGCCTAGCAGTGCGTTTCAATTAACAGTTCAGGCAGGTTGTTTACAAACATCCTGCCCAAACCAAAGTTCTTATTTTCAGATTTCATGCAAAAAAAGGAAGAGATTTTCAAAGTATTGTCATTTTTGTTTAAAGAACAAGAAAGTTATCACTTATTTATGGATGATGGGATGGAGGACTGACTACAGTGACAAATGCATTTGAAGTAAAACTAATATCACTCTTAAGTTTTGAAAATAAGACATTCATGTGAGTCATTGCAAAGCCAGACAAAGTTAAAACCTCAAGTTTAACAAACACGCAGCCACGCGCATGGACGCTAGGGAGGCAGCTGTGTAGCAGGGCAGACCATGAAAAGGTCCAACATAGCTACGCAGCTTCTCATAGGTTAGCAGAACTATCAGTGGATTTTTTGTTTGTTTGTTTGTTTTTTAGCTAAAATGTTTTTTTCTTTTCAACTTCTGTTTTAAAACACTTCAAATATCTCAAATCCAACATAAAAAACAATTTAAAATATAAAATTAAGATCTCTAAATTCGGATTCTCTAAAGAGAGAATCAATATAAAATGTCTAATGAGAGCTACAGAAATGACTCCTGGGTGAAGCCTGAGTCTGGATCTCCAGAAGGCGCGTCAAGGCCAGAGGCAGAGGTGTACACATCTGTTATGTCAGCATCTCCTTATAGGGCAGGTGACGGTTGGGGATGGTGACAGGGAAGTCTCTGGGAGTCTTGTGGCCAGCTAGCAGCTGTGACTGACAAGAGACTCTCAGACAGAGTGCAAGGCATGGGCTGACCCAGGAGGTCACCTTCTTACCTGCACACGTGCCCATCCCCCAACACACACAGATGCACAAAAAAGATATATAAGCCTTGAAATGCTTTTCCATATTTATAATGAAAGAGTAACAAACCACTACTGTAAAAAGTAGGCAGACAAAGATTTCTAGCACCAACTCAGTGTCAGGAAACATGATTCTTGGGTTTCCTCAAAAAAAAAAAAAAATGGCCTTTTCAGTAAAAATTCCAAATGCCAAATTTATATTTTGGAGGGGCAATTTTTAAAACAGGAAGGATATATGGTTTCATTATAAAGAAGAGCTGAGAGTCACTGTGGTAATTTCTGTCCATAATCCCAACACTAAGTAGACGAAGGGAGAGACACTGTGAGTATGCAGCTACTCTGGGCAACATGATGAGGCTCCATCCCCAACAGAAATAAGTAAATACAATGATTATTTAAATTAGAAAATTGTTGAAGCTTTATGAGGTGGAATAGTAATATTCCTACTGGAAAACTAAGGAACGCCTCAGAAGTAACTAATTCGTTCCATCATCCTTTCCATTGGGTTTTACACTTTTAATGTCCATTGTACAAAGATCAAACTGATCCTGGAAGGAAGGGGAATCTGTGATGATGGCCCTCAGCACTCCTGTCTAAAGAGGAGAGGCGCTCCCATAGTGCACTGAGTCAAGTTCTGCATGGGGGAAAATGTAAAGATTATAGTGTAGTAGAAAGAATAAACTGGTCTGGAGATGCCAACATCCATGTATAGATGGTTCAGTCCACAGTTGCTATTGACTGGTTCTAGGGAACTTTATTTTTTAAAGTAGTGAAAAATAATGTCACTAAGATACAACACTCCAGACTGAGGTGGTGGTTCTCTGCTCCAGCCTGATACAAGGGGATAGCATGTGAGCACAGGATCTGTGTCAGCTGCAGGAGAGAACAGTGAAAGAACCTCATGGAGTCAGCATGGGACTCTGACAGAAAGGCTGGTGGGCTGAGGGCTCACTGATGCTGCTTCCTGATGTTTCCAGAACCCACTCTGTAAGCTTCTCCTGCATCTTTGCTCTCTCCCTGCTATCTGCAGAGCAACTCTCAGTGAAAATAAGTCATGTTTAATATTAAATTAACGAGTTAATTTTTTATTTTTAAATTTTGGGGGATTTGTTTATTTGCATGCATGTCTGCATGTAACATGTTTGTGCCTAGTGCCTGAGGCGGCCACAAGAGGGCATCCAGATTCCCGAGACTGCAATTCCAGATGGTCGGGAAGCATGCATGTGTGCTGGGAATCAGTAGGAGCAGCCAGGGCTCTTACCTGCCCTCTAGCCAGCCCCATGGGTGGCTAATTGTTAATTCAGAAGTGAAAAATTCTTAATTTAGTCCTTGCCATTAAGTTCAGAATTTAGAATTGTGATTAGTACATTAGACAGAACCAGACAGTCCATAAACTCAACAAGAAAAATGAAAATATATTTGTTTTTCTGCAATTGATAATAAAAAATTCATTCAAAAGTCAAAACCCTCATGAATTAATAATAATGAATAATAATAAGTTATGTTTAATATTAAATTAACTAGTTAATTTTTTAAATTTATTTACATTTCTTTACTTATTTACACTGTATTCCATGAGCAAGTTTTGTAAGCACACCTTAAAATAATGCTACATAAAGTAAGAATCATTTTATTCCTGACACAAATTTTAATTTAAATTTATGAAAACAGAAAATATTTCAATTATCATGGTTCTAACATCAAAATATATTAATGTTTAGCAATAAAAAGGCAAAACCAAAGTTTTCACATCCATGTTTTTGTACTTTGTCATCAAAATTTTGTCTCTATTAATACTAATAATGATAAATATTTCTGGATTCATGACTATAAGCCCAAAGTCTCAGCATTAAGTTCTAAAACAATCTTCTACTTCCTCTCTCCCTTTCTCATTCTTCCATACACACATACCTCTTTCTTTAGTGCTTGGGAATAAAAAACATATCTCACAGACTGGTAGTGAAAATTCCTTGTCACACGACTAGGATGCTATCAGGATGCCGAGTTTCACCGCCAGCACAATGTAGGATTGACATATGACATTTATAAAATGTCAGAACCCCTCCCCCAACTTTTACAGTCTAATCCCTAGTATGCTTTCATCATGTAAAATGAACTGAAGGCAATTGTGTGCTCATTAGCTGTGCCACTTTTGATACATTGTCTTGATTGACAATGAACCACTGTGATATCAAAGTGCAGGTGTAAAAAATAATAAGGCAACTGCTTGTGTAACAAAACCACACTAACTGAGAACGTGTAATAAATATGCAAGCAGGCCCGGGTTTTATTCATTGAAAATGTGACAGGGTACATCAAACATAAAACCCAAGGAAGGGTTTTGACATGCCAAACTCAATTAAAATTTGTTTTCATGACTATTGCTGGCAAGATTCAGTAACTTACTTGCACACGTGAAAGGTGATTACGCAAGTACCAGATTGGAGCCACTGAGGACACTGGGAGATTTAGATGGTGCTCAAAGCACAGCTAATGGCAAAGGCTGGCATCACTCGTACTTCTTGTCATACTGATATTGTAATATGTTCAGGTATGTCTGGCCTATTGGGAAGAGGTGGGCATTATTGCCTCCCTCATGAATCATCTTTTATTCTTCCAATAGCCTCAAGAGCTTAATGCTTAAAAAATCCCAAAGGAGAAAACAAAATAAGGAATATAACCAAAGTGTGGTAAAATTTGAATAGCATGCATATAGAAAAATATGGTCACATGATTGATTTTATATATGTTGGCTTACAGTGCTTACATTTAAAGATTAAAAACAGGCAATGTGACATCAAATTTGAAGGCTTATTTTCTAGAAATTTCACAAGGTCATCAACCCCGCAATGAAATACACATTTGCGTTTTATTGCTTTTTTATGTTGTCCACACCAATAGGTATAACATAAAATATAACGTAAAAGTATTAATCATCATACAGCATAATATCTTGAACCCAGAAGATAATAAATATATTGGGAAAGAATTTCTTTCTTTTTTTACATGCTTCCATCATTTAAAATCTTACAAATTATTTTGCGTAAAAAACAATTTGAAAATTCCAGAAGGGGCCTGGAGAGATGGCTCACTGTTCAAATCCCAGCAAACACATGGTAACTCATAACTGTCTATAGCTCCAAAGATCTGACATAAACACTAATGCAAAAATAAAAACAAAAAATAATAGAAAAGAAAGAAAAAACTCCATAAGTTATCACAAAAGTTGCCATGGTTTTCCTTGCAAATTGTCTTCATGGGGGAAGTGCTGCATGCCATCTTCAGGGGGATTTGGGACAACTGATCTATGCAGAATGCTAGGAATCCTGTCCCGACTAGAAAGTCTCCTATTACTTCCATCAGTGCCCTCACCAGCCCCGCAGTTTAACACAGAAAGGTTACTTACAGAAACTATTTCCCCTTTTGATATCCTTTGTTGGATAATTTTGAGAAAATTCAGAAACATTAAAGGGAAATTATCAAAGACATTAACAATACTGATACCAATCATTAAGGCCGAATACCGTGACCATCAGTCATTTCCATAATTTGTTCATGTGATTAATTGCCTTAATAATAAAGAAGCACAATAAAAAGAAAAATTGCAGTAAGGGTTCTCAGACTTCATTCTGCATCCAAATTTGTATACAGAGATGATTTCAGATGGAGATCGTGTGACCTCATTCTAAGTATTCTGAGTTAGGTCCTTCATGGTGGGGCTGTGGTTTATGTATATGGATTTACTTTTATAGGTGACAGTGACATGTGCTATTCACTCTCTTGCAATATGGATAAAGAGTTTAACATATCTCTTGTATCTTAGATAAAATTTCCTCAAAAGTCCACAGAGTATTCCTTTATTTATTACTGGGAGCCCCAAGCCAACTCTCCCTTCCATTCCCAAACATAAAAGCTGAGCAACTAGCTGCAGATCTGGGAAGTGAGCAGAGCAATGAGCATCTTCAAATACGCTGCTCTGGAGACACATTTCCTCTTCCCCAGGTCACACACACACACTGAGGCCATCTCTTGACTCTGTTTCTCACTGGAGTTGTGGCCCCGTTAAAGCACCACAGCAAAACCTCCCTCAGCCCTTTCTTACATGATGGCCTTGCAAATGATAGGAGTTTGAAATGCAGATTGCTTTTTTTTTTAAATTAGATATATTCTTTATTTACATTTCAAATGATTTCCCCTTTCCTGGGTGCCCCGCCCCGAAAGTCCCATAAGCCCTCTTCCCTCCTGTTCCCCAATCATCCCCTCCTGCTGTTCAGTCCTGGAATTCTCCTACACTGCTGCACTGAGCCTTTCCAGGACCAGGGGCCTCTCCTTCCTTCCTTCTTTGACATCATTTGATATGTGAATTGTGTCTTGGGTATTCAGAGCTTCCGGGCTAATATCCAATTGTCAGTGAGTGCATACCATGTGTGTTCTTTTGTGATTGGGTCACCTCAATCAGCCTGATATTTTCCAGTTCCACCCATTTGCCTAAAAATTTCATGAATTCACTGTTTTTAATTCCTGAGTAGTATTCCATAGTGTAAAGATACCACATTTCTGTATCCATTCCTCCATTGAGGGACATCTGGGTTCTTTCTAGCTTCTAGCTATTATAAATAGGGCTGGTATAAAAGGCTCTTTGCCTGGTCAATGTGCCACAACATCTAAGGTCTGAAGCTAATAGTTTTTACTGTGAAGCCAAGTCCTGCTGTGACTTGGTTCTGTTTGTTATTTGTTTGCTTGATGTTTTTGTTTATTTGTTTATATTTTTTAATTTTTTCATATAATGTCTCATTACATAGCTCTGGCTGACCTGGAATTTACCATATAGACCAGGCTGGCCTCCAACTCTCAGAAATCTGCTTGCCTCTGCGTCCCCAGTGCTGGAAGTAAAGGCATGTGCCACCACACAGACTCTGGAATATGGTTCTCAGCTGCCTTTCCTGCCCTATTTGCTATTTCTAGTGTTTGGCTGATGGTCTTCTAGAGTGTCAGGAGCTTTTTCAGTGGTTCAATCTTTCACATCATTTGCTCTGTACTAAGAACAACCCCTGTAATCTTCACTCATCTGGACGAAGTTTCAAACTCCACAAGTTCCAGGTCAATTCTAATATACAGATTAAACTATACTTATGCCAGCACAAATGAGAGACTTATTCTAAGGCTATGTTGAGTCTTGGCTAACTTAGTTTTTGCAATGGGTAGATTACAGTTTTATCACCTTCTAGGTCCAGAATGGTATGCTAGCCCTTATACTATTATAACAATTATTTGCAGTATACAAATAAAAATGATTTGCTTAGCTCACAATTTTGAGTATCAAAGAGCATGGCACCTATTTCCACTCAGTTCTAGCGATGGTCCCTTTGGCAATAGGGGTGGCATTGGGCAGTATGTGATAGGAATGTATCTAAGAACAATCCAATGGAGGAGTGGGAAGCTAGAACAGGGGAAAGGGTCAGAGTTGCTCTTTGTGATCTTTTTATTGCAGAAACTAACTGCAAACTCACTACATAGAAGTTAATCAACTTGAAAGTCAATGAGCTCAATAACTCAGGTATCATGCAGTGAACTCTGCCCTTTAAAGGTTGTACCACCTACCACATCGCCATCTTTAAGAGAAAGGGTTCTAACACATTTACCATTGAGGCAAAAACATGTACAACATCTAAACAATGGTCCATGGTAATACAATATAAGAAAAATGATCTGTCCTGGCCATTTGTTTTTTAAAGTTTCCTACTGTGCCTTTTGGATATCTAACTTTTAGGGGACCCTTACTGATTATATTCTGGAAATAATTCTTCAATAAGTATCTAAAAATAAAGTTACTGTTTACTGTACCAGAGTACTATAAAAAAATTACTTGGGAGGGTGCTAGTGGAGATTTCAAGGGATTTTCGTGTAGTAAATCATATTACACAATGCAGACACTTCTGGGCTTTGTTCATGGGAAAGTGAAGTGAAATTCAACAAACATTTATCAAGAGTCTCTGCTAAAAGTAAACTAGTCTGACCTCTGACACCATAAAGACAGTCTCTTTAGAACTTTTTGGATTGTAACACAACATTTTATATCTATTATACATGGAAACTTATTTCTAACCTAAAATAAATTCAAAATAGAATATAAATGCTTTTGGTATGTTAGATGCAGTCTATCTACAAATGAGCTTTGAATCTAGTATTAGTTTAAAAGATCCAGTAGCCACAGGGTTACTATGGAATGACCATAGTAAATTCCTGAATTGAACGGAATTTATTTTGTTGTTGTTACTGATGTAGATATTTAAAGTGTGTTTATTAGTGCATGGATTCATATATATATATATATATATATATATATATATATATATATAAACACTCTAGAAATCGTTTGAAAATCATTCTAAATAATTCAAAGTTCTCGGCTGAATGTAAAGAATGCGTCTGTTTAGCGTGTGCTAGTTTTCTTGTTTGACTTGCTCACTCAGAAGAGTAAACACCATTGCCTGCACTCACCCACTCAGGCACCTGCTGCCTTAGCCCGCCTGAGAGCCAGCTCTGTCCAGTGCCTCCTTCCACTGAGCCTGACATCCACTCTACAGCTCTAGTTGAAGAGGTCTTTCAAGCATTGCTTCTTCTTGTGGGAAGGGACTCAATGAAAGTCTCTATTCGGGTAGGTTCTTTTTCTACACCCAGAGGGAACACACTTTGCAACAGACTGTACTGAAATTAGAGTTAAAGTAGCATATATCATATTGCTAAATCTCCACTTGAAGCTTGAAAGTGGCTATGTTCATTCTCAGTTACAGCTCAGCAAGTGCCCTCTGTGTTGTCTCTGTTATGATCTCCTGGGTATTATTCATATACATTCTGTTACCCATTGTATTGTGGCTTCCTTGATAGTACAGACATGATACTCTCTATTGTAGCATTCTTGGCAATTATCATTGTATGCTTGTTTAATAAATAGTTAATTTGCTGAGTCTTTTTTAAACAGAATTTTATATATCGCAGGGTAGCTCTGTATAGCTATGTAGCCAAAGATGATCTTGAACATCTGTCTCCTCAGTGCTGGGATTATGAACATACAGCACTATACCTGTTATATGCAGTGCTGTGGATTGGACCTAACGCTTTCTGCATGCTAGGCCAGCACTCTCCCATCCAGGGCACACTTCTAGCCCCAAGATGCTGAAACTTGTAGTTGGAGACATGCTAGGAGTTCTAGTGATGATGTTATAGATGTATAAGACATAATTCTGTGTCAAAGAGATTTTCATCTTAGTAGAGGAAATAACACATTTCTATAATACCTGTACAGATAGTAAGAAATAATAAGGGTCATAGAATTTATACCAAGGAAGTGCTCAAGGGTTCATGGGAAGGAGAGGAGTAGTTATCTGTAGCCGGCCAAAGTTTAGTGTTCTCAGTGTAGTGAAGGTTCCAGGATAAAAAAACAGTCCTTGCTGCAACTGGTCACAGACACATATTGGCTGATAACAATGAAAAACTCAGTTCTGGTTAAGATCTCAAAAATGCACAGAGTAAGTCTATAATGAATGATAAACTCAGTGATGGTTCTGTTTAGAAAAGAGAGCTGTGCATGAATGCAGGGATGGTTGAGAAAGGCTTCGGGGAAACAATGTTTAGCCTTCCACAGGTCAGAATGACTAGCCTGAAAAGAGGGATTCAGGCAGCACACCAGTCTCTGACGGACAGGGAGAACGATGCTTTACAAAGGCTGCCTTTCTCTGTACAAGCTGGCCATCCAGACCTTGGTGTGTAGCACACTGATTCTTTCCAATGAACCCTAAACGGAGATCGACCAGGAGAGTAGATGGGACCTCACACAGTGCAAATAGCACAGAAAGCTGAATTGCTTTGTTATTGGAAAAATATCCTTAGATACCTTCAGGCTTCCCTTTAGCCAAGGAATGTGCTGGTGTGCCCTCTGCTGTGACGTCATCTCATACAAATCTTTATCTTCCCACATTTTATCTTACATCTGACTTGTGACCATTGTGAGAGACAACAGTTCTATTTTGCTAAGCTTTGATGAAATCGGGTATATGTATTTTGATGATATGCATTAAAGGTGTGAGAAATAAAATAGGCTGTTTATAATAAGTTAATGTTCATTATGAAAATTCATGTTTTTCTTATTCAAAATTTTAGAAAAACACTTAAAATGAAGTTTTATTTCCTGTTCTTTCTGATTCTTTTTTTCTGTCGCTGATGAAAAGCACCTGACCCTTCGGCCGCTGGTCTTTGTTATTCTCTCTTTCTTTTTTTATACTGCCAGATGACAAACGTCCTGTTTTCCCATTCTTCTTGCCAAAATGCAATCACAGTTTATCTTTGACCTTAATTTGAATTGCTTTGGGATGCGGACAAGTGCACCACTCCTCAGCTTCATTTTTCCCTGTGGACTTAACGTGTATAAGCCAGGGCTTCATCAAGAAGTATATATATTGATACTTATACAAAGTGATCCACACTTACAACAAAGTGATAACCACACGTTGGTAATAACTAGATTTTAAAAAGAAACCATAACCTTAATAGTATTATGTAATTATATTTTGCTTTCAATGGACATAAAATCAGAACTAATATGGTATGAAAAAACCAGTAGAACATGGTCAGACATTCAGCATATTATGATAAAGTATCTGATAAAAATTACTGTGGAAGTACTCTACCATAAGTCCTAAGCGCTAACTAGGGTTGAGTCAAGGGATGAACTAGCACACATTAGCTGACAATCACTGAGTGAACAACATGTTTCATGTTCCTAGAATTTTGCTGTGACAATCTGAAATAAATTTCAAAATCCATGTCATAAAAATGTAAGCTTCTAGGTTCACTTTGAAAAGGTTCTTGTCATTTGCTTAATCAGACATCCCTAAGATTCTCATAATGGGTTTCTTAATTGTACTTACCATGACTAGATGATATTCATGGAAGACACATCCTATCCATATATCCATTCACATAAAACATCTTGAAAATTGTAGTGCACGCTGAAAATATGCAAGACCCACTTTTGTTTTGTGAAATTGCAGGATACTTGTAAGTAGCAAGGGTGACCTCCAGTGTGCAAGACAGTTATGCCATTGAATTGTTCTAGCCGCAGAGGCTGCTCTGACCTATCCTGGGTCTGTGAGAGTTGCTAACAATAGGAAGAAAGGAAATTTTCCTTGTCAGAATGAGTTTGTAAGCTCAAAATAATTCCTTCGTCTTGACTTCGCTTTACTCTGTTTGTTAGTTTTACTTAGTTTTGAAGCTTATGGTATTGCTTACAACCAAAATATCAAAAGACCAAGGGAATTAAATTGGTGACTAACGAAAGCTAGAAAACTGCCACCCTTTTGCATGATCTGGTTGGGATTTGAAAATTTTGAAAGCTCTGAAGAATAAGCTGAATTTATACAATCTGAAATAAAAATTCCAAAGTAATGTTCTTTAAATGTCTCACAGTAACATGAAATAGTAAAACAACTTGATGGAATTCCTGTGCAGTTTCTGACCCACAAAATAGCAAAACTAATAACCACAAAAATGGAATGTAAGTTTTTCAGGAAGTCTTCAAGATCAAAAATGTTTCACTCTACATAATATTTATTTTTCTAAAACAGATAATGACATTGCATGTTAAACAATACAAATTCTATCTGTCTCTAATCTCAACACAATAAAACTATCCCACAAAAAGATAAAAAGTGAGGTTTTCTTCACAAAGCCAATCCAACATCATTTAATTTATTCCTTTAGATTTCAGGTGATAGAAATTATCTCTAACTACTAACACAGAATTTTTCTTTGCAGATTAAAAATAAAAGACTACTTGAAACTTTGAGGGGAATGAGGCTTCTTTCAAAAGATTTCATTAGTACAAACCCTGAGTTCTGCCTTAACTAAGCAGACCACACAAAAGGTCTAATTATATGGGTGCCCACCAGCACTCCTGCCTTGGTCCGTGTCACGCTCTCCATCAGAAGCACCTATTTTCAAATATCTATGTTATGAGGGTCAGAAAATTTGCTCCAGGCTGACGTTTAGCATGAAAGGTATAAGGCTTAGGATGAATTGCTTTTTATGAATATTCATAAAAATCAATATGAACTTACGTTCCTAGACAGGGAAAAGTATGACTAGATGCAGGCGATCTAGCCGGATTACGTGGTTTATAATGTAATTTTGTGCATGTATGCACAAAATGCTTATTGATAATAGCATAAATCATTGTATTATTTAAAATTCACGTTGGTGATAATATGTTCAAAGTATAATAAATTATAAATTATGAAATTCCCAAGAATGTTATAATCTGTTAAGTGATAATCATTCAGATGGACTTGTTATGATTTACCATGACAAGAGTCTGTGTACTACCTGCTAAGAAATGCCTGCACATACCCTGACATGATGGGCCCTAATGGCTCCAAAGGAACCATTATTGTCTATTGTGTTAATATTTTGTGTGCTAAAAAGGATCCACAGAAGACTTCTAAAGCAGGTATTTGTGCATCATATCATAATGAAGTCTTGATCTGTTTTGTCAATGATATAGTAGCATTTAAATCATGTTCTTGAATTTATACAATTATAGTTATGAAATTTTTATCAATGATTTCCTCAGTATATCCTTTGAGTACTCCTAGAAAAAAACATCCCTCAAAAATTATTTAAATTGTTTCATTTAACTTTTTTAAAATTTTTGAATGTCATATTAAGTATGTTAAATACCAGAAAAAATATTTGGAAAAAAATTAAATTTACCTTATCAAATTATTTTTTTAAATACTATTTTCTTTTTAAAATCAAATTAGAATCTCCAGTATCTCCAAAAGATAACTTTTTAAACAAAGAAGTTATCTTTTGCTTTCTTTTATAGACGTTACAAATCAAAATTTTAAGGAGGGTTTCACCTTAATTCATGCATACAAATTCACACCAATCCATACATACAGATACTAGCAGAGATAGCAGATACTATACATTTTAAAAATGTACAAATACTTATTACATCATACATATTCCTAGCGAAATAAAATTTAAAGACAAACATCATGTTTTGTATTCATCTCAAAGACAATATAATACTTGATTATTACACATTTGGACAAAATAATGTTATCATAATGCATTAGGATTCTTTGTTACTTGAGACATCAATCTTAAAATGTTGATTATCTTTAAATACTATGACTTATGAGGTGGTATATAGTTATAGAAAGGGTATGTATAGAATAACATGTAAATAAGAACTATCAAGAAAAAGAATTAAATTCCAGCCTGAGTTAGCCGTGATAGCTCCATTTTCAGTCAGAGAAGGGAGGAAGCCCCCAGGAAGAAGATGACTCCTCATACCAGCCAGTTGAGGAAAACCTGTATGGGCAAAGTGCCAGGTAGATGTGTGGAACGTGTTGAGGATTGAGAATATTTTAAAACGTATCAGATGCCATACTTTACAGAAGGAATGTTAGTGGAATGTCTTGTCATGTAATTTTATACAAATGCATTAAGTATCATATAAAAGTGGATACAGTGTGCTTTTGTGTTACTGATTTTTAATCAATACTTTCTCAGACATGACAGGCTGCCCAGATTTTTTAGTACAAGAGTATTTTTTCTGTTTTTAATCTTGGCTCTGTTCTTATGAAACAATGTTTTGGCAAAGTCGGCAATTCCTTAAATGAAGATTTTTTTCCCTCTGCCTCTTCTAGGTGTCAGGAGACCATTTTAATTCACTCGCCAGGGAAACTCTCAGCGGGACTGCTGTATTGGTAACATAGGAGCCAATATTCTAGCTATCAGTTTTCATCCAGCCTAGCTGGACCTTTACATTATAGCTGCCCCACATTTACTGCTCTTTCATTGCATCTGTCAGCATTTCCTGACAACACATTACAGAGCACATGGCTACAAAGTCAGTATCAATCAGTCCGTGATCATGCAGATATAAGTAGCAGACTATTGATAATAGGCCTTAAATCAGATCACCAGGGCTTAAGCATAAGATTCTTAAAGGGCAAGGATCCCAGGGGAACTTCTAGTTGCCTTCACCTGTTAGAAACCCCAGAAGATGGTTTCCTTACTACGTACCACCTGCAATTGCAAAAGAAGAAAAATGTGGCTGTGATGAGCGCAGGCAGACACCCGCATAACGCACTGCACTCTGTAAAAGGGAGCAGGGGGCAGGGGAGCCCGCAGCACAGCTCAGCCAGCCGAGTCCAGAAGAGCACAGAGCCCGATGCTTCCCTTCTCAGGGCCGAAGCAGCCTCCGGGGGCTGTGTGTACCTCACGTGGACAACAGAGGTTGTGTTGTGTTTTGGCAATGTCTTACTTCGAAACCATTTCAACTAGATATGGCCGTTGAACAAGAAAAGTGAGAGAATTCAGAGTTTAGAGGGTGCTGCACCAAACTCCAGATATGAGGTTAAGACAAAGGCATCTAATTTCTGTCCGACATAAATAATAAAACAAAACAGGAGATGCGTGCAAATTTAGTAACATAAAATTTAAGGTGATAAACAGAATGGGGGCTGGCTTCTTGTTTAGTATTCCTTAGTTATCACCATAATTGCTGCATGTCTATCATCACTAGCAAAAGAAAAAAGTGTCTTTCTCAGCTGCTCCCTGCTTGTTTTGTTCGCGGTATTCTTGTAAAGTGGGAGAAAATAAGTGTCATTTAATGAATAGTGCTATTCTTTGTCTGACAGCTTCATATCTGTTAGGTGTAGGAGGCCCTACTACTTTCTTTCTCTGATAATGTTTTTGACAGTGTGCTAAATTCCTCCCCCAAAGGCCGGCGCGCACACTCTGCTCACAGGGGCTCCGTCTCTCCTGAATGGGTGCCCTCTTTTAACCCCCTTCAGCTTCTGTTCTTACATTAATTGAGCTGATCAGATTGAGCATATGAATTTGTCTTTGATGTATTCGTATGTTTAGTTGACGTGGCTCTCTCTCTCATTGGCAGCGGACAGAGCTCTCAGACAAATAGGACTGTTGCCATGGTAACAGGCAATAGCTAGGGATCTCTTGAAAAATATTTTTATTTCAAAATTCAAACTGGAAAATTCTCACTGGATATGGTTTTCAGTTCTAAACGTGTCATATCTAATGATGAATGCAATTAGGAATCCCACCAGTGTTTTAAATAATAAATTAGCCTAATTTTCTAGGCCTGGCATGATGACATACAAATACTAAAAAGGCGTCTTCTTTTTAAAATCTATAACAAAGGACTTATTAATGACTTTTGTTCTTAGGATTTCAAATTAAAATGGTTGGTAGGCTAATGATAGTGGCTTTGTATCTGCTAAAACCAAAGGCCTAGAGGTAAACTTTATTTTTTTTTTTTAAGAAAACACTTCAAGCTGCTGTGATATGCAGTTATTTTATTTTAAAAAAGCAGGTGTAGAAGCCTTTCTATAAATGTTGAATGCTATAGCAGTTGGTAAATCTCTGTGGATAAAAATGCCCGTAGCCATGTTTAATTACTGAGTTCATGTGAGAGGGAGGGATGGCTGGTGAACATAACGGTTATACTCCACTACCATCTCAGAGCTCTGTGGCTTTCAAGCCTAGACTAAGCCACTGCAATACAAGGGAAATATAAATATTTCAATGTGAGATAGAAATTATAAATCTAAACTTAACTTATTCATGACTATATAATTCCAGTTTTACTAATTATTGTTTCTTCGGGTCACACCCTGTCTAGCGTAGAGGACAGTGGATGGTCCTATACCATCAGACACTTTCAGATACCCGACAGAATGTATCAGCACATTTTAAAGTCATTAAATACATGCCACACTGCTTTACTCTGTGAGCTCTATTGTTAGTGATGTGTATAGCTCTTTAGTATCTGTGGCTCGCTGCTGTATGTCAGAGTATACTCAGCTTTCTCACAGTCACTGGTAAATGCACTACTTTTTGAAAATCTAGTGATAAATGAGCAAAGAGATGGATATTCTGGGTTTCTCTTAAGGAAATGGTTCTTAATTTTTAGGATGTCACCATACACACGAATGAGGTTGAAGTGAAAATGAACACCAGTTTCCGTCTATACAACATGTTCTCTGCCCATGCTGAATATGATTTTTACAATTAAGAAGTTTGTGTTGAGAGTAAAATATTATAAAATAGCAAAGATGCGTAGCATGTATTTATAAGCAGTTGTGAGTTTCTAGTTTACTACTTTGTAACAAATGTTATTGTAGTTTAAGACATAAATATTTCATATTTTATTAAGGTTTTGCTACTAAACCAGTTGAATTTTTTTTTTTACTAGAAATGAGTACGATATTTTCCAACACATACACACATGCAGACACACACACACACACACACACACACACACACACACACACTAACAAGAATCCTCAAAAGCCAATCACTGAACACTGCAAGGGACTGTTAAGAAGGGAACATTGGTTGCCTTTGCTATTTTCCACCTTGTTCATCAGAATAACTTATAGTGAAGACCATAGATCTCACGGACCTACCTCAGAGCTCACCAATAGCAGAGCCCCCAAACACCTGCTGGGCCGGTATCTCCTGGGGTGCTCCTGGAATGCTCCCCAGATGTGGTCTGAAAGAACACAAACCTCACTCTCCACTCTCTTTATGCAGGCCTGATTCATCTCTGAGGTAGGGCAGAATGTCTTCTTTACTTTGTTGAGATGACAAAAAGTAATTTTTGAAAGAAGCACATAATAAGGAAGGAAAATGTTCAATGTGTGTTTAGAGAAGACATCTTTCACACAACAACTGGTTATACATTCCTTAGACCTCTGTAGGAAAAGCCTCACTTTTTGTTGTTACTGTTGATTTATAGTTGTAAGACAGGGTCTTTATGTAGGCCAGGCATCATAGTAACCCTTCTGCTTTGCCTTAAAGTGCTGAGATGATGGGTGTGGGGCACCATGACTGGATAAAAGCATTTGTGTGCATGTGCTTCTGTGAATGTGTGAATGTGTTCCTGCATGCGTGTGCTGTGTGTGTGTGTGTGTGTGTGTGTGTGTGGTGTGTGTATGTGTGTGGTGTGTGTATGTGTGTGGTGTGTGTGTGTGCTGTGTGTGTGCATGTGTGTGTGTGTGTGTGGTGTGGTGTGGTGTGTGTGTGTGTGTCGTGTGTGTGTATGTGTGTGTGCTGTGTGTGCACACACACATGCATGTGCACCTTTGTGATGAGGCTGTACTTTCAGACCAACAATGCACTTTGTCTTTGGTACTGGAATTATAAACAAGCTCTGCCGTGTTCTGCTTCTGCTTGAAGCCCTGAACTCAGTCCTTCACACTTGTGTGGCCAGCAGTTAACGAAGCCGTTTCTCCAGCCCACTCCTGAGCTGGGCTACTTTAGGATGTACAATGATACATGTGTGGCAAGGACTAGGGCAACAGTTCTCCGCTTCTTTTTCCCATGATTAAATTAGATTGTGAGAAATGAGAAAGAACTCTGTTTTGCCCTCTCAGGAACCAAGACTTATAAACCTTGGTGGGGAGGAAATGAATGGAGAGAGTTTCTCATCCCACCAGGAAAGCCCTGAAAATCCTTCCTGTCTTCAAGGCTGTGACCATTTCCTAGATGTGAGCATTGAGAAGTGACCGCACACACCGCCCAGCACAGCTCCAGACTGTCATGTTACAGAGGGATGGCTTGCTTTTAATGTTGAAAATATGAGAAGTGCAGAGAAAATTTCCTCTTGTCTCTTGCACTTCACAGATGTCCAAATATAGAGTGGGTCAATAGCATAGCACTGAGGCATAAATCAGCTCCATTGCGTGTCCAGCAAGGCAGAAGGAAAGCTAACAGCATATGGTTCCTGACATCTATGCTGTGTCCCACAACAACAGGGATATAACTTGAAGGCAATGTGGGGCAGGGGGAAGAGACCTAGGTTTGGAGTCAGAATGACAGGGTCAGACATTTCTCACTAGCATGCAGACCTTAAGTGACCTTCCTAAGCCGTAACATCTTCATCTGTAAAACAGGGATCACAATGTGAGCCCCTCATAGTGACCGTGCAGCGGAAGCATGAGAACAAACAGGAACGTGCTTCTAAAACATGGACTGGGGTTGAATGTGCGCTTTCCATATTTTAAAACTCATGATGACACACACTGACTTTTCTATGTCAGTACCATTTCTCCATAAAAACCTTCAAATTATCCTTACCCACCATGCTAATTGAGTTTCACAGCACTCAGTCTGCTGTTTCAACTTTAAATCTGAAACATTCATTTTTAAAACCACATTGATTCTTCATGAAAACTTATAAAATATTGAACTTAAAATTTTTACTTTTTCTACAGTGCAATATATTTTTGGATATACTGATTCAAAATGTTAAGACAAATTAATTACACAGGCAAAAGTTAATTATTCAATAAATTATAATGAAAGGGGAAATATAAAATTTATTTGGTTATAAAAAGTTTTATTCATTTTGGGGAATTTAAATTTTGACTCATCATTAGTAATTTTGTCTATTCTCAATGATAGTAATTTTTTCTATTCTCAATGTCTATTCTCAACATTTATTACTACATCTGATTATAAGATAGATATAAAGTTACAAAAGATAGTTACAAATACTCAAAGCTATTCCTCAGTTATAAACAGATTATATCCTAAAATTTATCTAGTAAATTACATGTTAAGAACTTAGAATACATTCTATCACTGAAACGACATTATGGCATGATGAACCCAAATTCCTACAAAAACACACCTGAACTATAGTTTATCACAAAATTAATAAATGCATGTGGGTAAAAGTTACCTATAGAAAATACACATATGCCTTTGATAAACCTAGGAAACGATTCCTAGTACTTCCCCTGAAGGATGGAGAACTGGAATGAGGAGGACTGAACTCTGAGAGCACACACAAAATACTTTAAGAGGAGAACAATCTCAGAAGACCAGGAACAGACAGAGTGATGGCTGAACAACATATATTATTTTTGCCAAAATCATTATAACAACTACTACCACCAGCTCCATCATCTGGTATACGTATATGAAAGTCAACAGTTAACTATTAACAATAACATTAAATATAAAAACTATGCAGGCTGGGATTTGTGTGAGGAACTAGATGAACCCAGACAATCTAGGGAACACTGGAAAAAAATGATCAGTGACTTGAGAGGGTGCTTCTATCTCTATGTTTCTCTGAGAGTTCTCACAAAGCCTATGAAGAGTTGGTCATGAATCAACTCAGAGACGTGGGAGAAACAGGAGGAAAAAATGCACGAGAAAACAGGAGGAAAAAAAGGTGCATATCAGCAGATGGTGATGTCAGGTTCACAATGTGGAATCAGAATATAAAGAAAATCACAAGAAAACAATCCCTGAAGCCATAGACTGGCTGTGCTTATAGTGATGTAGGTGATGGGTTTAAGGCGGGCTTGAGGATGTATCACCCCTACCATTCCTGAGAGCCTCTCCTGGTGCCACCTTTTCTTGTCTTGCTTTCTAGTCACGGACAATGCTTTCCCAATGTCCTGCTTCAAGCCTCTAGCTGCTAATGTCCCTAAGCTGTAATCTGCTGCCTCCAGCTCAAACTCCTGCTCCACTCAGTGCTTTGAAGCCATATCAAGAGTACTATCTTCAAAAGACAACTCTTGTCCCACCACTGTCTCAATACTCTTCTAGGCTCCTGATCTCTACAAATCACAATTATCCTCATAGCTGAGCTGAGATCATGAGAAATCCCTCCTTTACTGTTTCACACCTTTCTCTCCATAATCCCCACACACAACTGAGCTGAGTGGTTTATATTGTTTACCTTTGTATCTTCAATAGAGATGCACAACTAACCAACTAACATCAATCCAATTCCAGCTGACATAATGGCAATTTTCAACCTCCTATTTCTACTCTTTATACCTTTGAGCCTGTTCTTCTTTGAGATTAGAGACAGTGTCAGAAATACAAGTCTGTGAGAGCTCTGGGGGTACTGCTTGGTTCATATTGTTGTTCCTCCTATGGGGCTGCAAACCCCTTCAGCTCCTTCGGTCTTTCTCTAGCTCCTCCACTGGGGACCCTGTGCTAAATCCAATGGTTGGCTGAGTATCCACCTCTGTATTTGTCAGGCATTGGCAGAACCTCTCAGGAGACAGCTAAATCAGGCTCCTGTTAGCAAGTGCTTGTTGACAGCCACAATAGTGTCTGGGTTTGCTAACAGTATATGGAATGGATCCCCAGATGGGGCAGTATCTGGATGGCCTTTCCTTCAGTCTCTGCTCCATGCTTTGTCTCTGTATCTCTTCCCATGGATATTTTGTTCCCACTTCTGAGAAGGACCAAAGTATCCACACTTTGGTCTTCCTTCTTCTTGAACTTCATGTGGTCTGTGAATTGTATCTTGGGTATTCTGAGCTTCTGGGCTAATATCCACTTATCAGTGAGTGCATACCATGTACATTCTTTTGTGATTGGGTTATTTCACAATATGAACCAACCAGTACCCCCAGAGCTCCCAAGGACTAAACCACCAACCAAAGAGTACACATGGAGGGACCCATGGCTCCAGCTGTATATGCAGCAGAAGATGGCTTTGTGGGACACCAATCGGAGATAAGGCCTTGGTTCTGTGAAGTCTTGATTCCCCTTGGTTCCCCTAGGGGAATGCCAGGACAGGGAAGTGGGCGTGGATTGGTGAGCAGCAGGAGGGCAGAGGAGATAAGGGGTTTTCAGAGGGGAAACCAGGAAAGGGGATAACATTTGAAATATAAATAGTGAAAATATCTAATTAAAAATAAAAGAAATGCAAAACTGTATACATCCCTTCTGGCCTAATACTCTTTTACAGAGTTCTTATCACAGAGCATCAGTTACATGTGTAATCTCTCTTCTTGTATCCTTAACTTCTCTCCTCTCACTAGAGCTCAGTCATAATTAGACAGGTATAAAGCTACTTGAAACTGAGTTCAGAGACTTGCTTTTGATGTTACACATTTGTTCATGGATGCCTTTCCTGGTTACTGTATTTTAAATAACACACTTACACGCATGTGCACACGCACACACAAACACACACACGCGTGCACACACACACACATGCGCACACATGAACACACACACACCCACACACCATGCCCTTCCTTTATGCTTTGCTTTACTTTATACCTTTTATTACTACCTGATATTATATTAACATTTCTGAGTTCTTCCAAGACTATAAATTTTATGAAGATAAATATGTTATCCAACTTGCTCTGTAAACACCCATCTCCCATCCCTTCCTAATAGAAGGTGCTCAGCATACACTTTAATTACTCATTTTGACTGACTTTGACATTCAAAACCTTTCATTTTTTTGATGACAGAAAAAAATTGGCCCCTCACCAATACAGAAACAGCATCGTCCAGCAAAGGGCGCCACTGTGCCTAGATTTTAAATCCCAGACTGAATTTGCTCACCTGTGTGTCATACAGTGATTTTTAAAGCCAGCTTTCCTTTTCCAAAAGCAGCTAAGACTCTAGAATTGTGCTCTAGAAGAAAAATGAAAAGGCTGACAAATTCTTTATTCATACTTTTGAAAAGTGCTCTGTGATTTAAAATGTAATTATGTAACTCTTCCTCAAAAGATTTTGTTAAATATTTCACCGTTTGACAGTTTGTCTTATAGTTTTTCCACACTATATTTGGAGTTATGAACCAAACTATAAATTATTTCAAATAGCAAATGTAAGGGTTAGGAGTTTATTTAAGTTAATGGGTTAAATAACACAACTGTCTAAGAGAAGCAGGTTTAAAAAAGTACAAAAAGCTTTCAAAAATTAGAAAAGTGAAATTTATTTACTTATCCCATGTACTTAGCACGCCATCATGTACACACACTGTCCCATGTAACCACACTATTCCTGTACTCACACTGTCCTATATACTCACACTATCCCATGTACTCACGCTCCATCATGTACTCACACTGTCCCATGTAACCACACTATTCTTGTACTCACACTGTCCTATATACTCACACTATCCCATGTACTCACGCTCCATCATGTATCAACACTATTCCATGTAATCACAGTATTTAAGTATTCACACTGTCCTGTAGACTCCCACTATCTCATGTAGTCACACTATATCATATATTCACACTCCAATGTGCTCACTATTCCATGTTCTCACACTTTATCATGGCCATTATGTAACTATGAGTGATCAAATTCCCAACATCTCCAGAGTACTGTCTTTGTGCCAGGTACAGTTTGGATTCATTTATTTAATAATCTACGCCATCACTAAAATAATATCACAAATCTACTTCATTTTATAGGTCAGAAAGTAGAGATAGTGAATAGTTGGCTGTCAATAAATATCACACAACTTTCCATATAGTAGGCCTGAGATTTCAACAGAAGTAGTATGGCTCCGGGGTAGGTAAAATAATTAACATGGAATGATATCACATGCACTTCTTAGAAAAGCAAACTTTTTTAAAAAAAATCACAGGACATTGTTATAAATGATTGTAACCTATGAATTCCATACTAGACTTACTACTATGAATCCTAAGCAAACAATGGGCATCTTTGTATTGCTTAAGTTGTTTTTATGTAATTTGAGCAGGCTAAAAATCTAAAAGGCATGCTAGAGATGAATCCTGCTTTTAGTATGTCCAAGACTAAATTATTATTAATTTCACCCCTGATTTTCAACAACTTTGAGATTATTCTTATTGGAAAGAAGAAATGAATGAACAAAAATAGTATAGATATCAAAACTCAGCACAGAATAATACAGACAGGTAAAGGTATGTGAGTTTAATATCTTAAATATTTCTATCACTCTTATCATTGTGTCTTTTTTAGCTAGACAACACAATACAACCCATTAATAATTGATCATACTAATGCAAAGAATACCAAAATGGCTAGAAATTAATCCAAGGGTACCTGCATATAGTGTACTTGGCAATTATAGCATAACGCATAAACTAATACTGTTTTAAAGTCACTATAAACATCTATACATTAGACTGTCCAATTCTCTGCATCCTACAGGCAAGCTTTGTGTTCCAGCTGTAGCAGTAAAATTACCGAAGCAGTAATTCTCTTAATATTTAAATAATATATTAAAATTTAATTTTCGGCACCTGGAAGAATCTGTTTGTGTGCCAGCAAATGCGATAGCTGGGCCTGGAGCTTCCATACATATGGGACTAAAAAACAACCTATCACAAATAATTACTACACTAGAGCAGCTGTAGTCACCACAGCACTCTTTTCAAAATCAGGTCAAAGTTGCTTGAATTCTTTTCCATTTTCAAGATAACCTGAGAATAAATTCTGTGATGTTTATCCTTTTCTATTTTTCTCATTTTTAGATATTATTTATCTTTCCTGATAACCATAGATTGAGGTGGAAAGGGCAGTAACAGCCTCTTGTGATTTTTTTTCTTCTGCTTAAGCTGGGCATATTAAAACAAGTTAGTTTTATATGCTGATTTTTTGCAATTTATTTCATGTCTTTGTGACTGCTCTGATCAAAGCTTGTGTGTTTGTTACATCTGTTTATAGGAAGTCTTACAAATTCTGTGACTACACAAAAAGTCTAAAGCTTGTGCAGTGTTGTATATATATGGTCTTCCAACACATACCGTATCTGTAATGTCTGAACCTACGTAAGACACATACATAATATTAACAAAATGCTTCTCCATGTGCTTCTACACATGATACAATCTGATCCTCATACTGAAGAAATGTACAAAATGATAAGCTTCTAATTTATTATGTGAACATGCTTCTGGGGGAAGGGACTAGACAACACAAGATTCAAAACCACTTCATATGCTTTTGTTCACACTTTGGAAAGGATATAAAATACTTTCAAAGAATGTCTTTTATGGCAACAGTTCCTAAGTTCACAAACCTGCCTAGAATTAGTTGGGCGTTATGTTTCCCATATCTTGCTATCCCCAACATACTCAGCTAAGAAACAAAGACCAAATACAGAGAATTTAGAGGGTTAGAGTGATTCACATTTTTTTTCTCAAACACTCAAGCAAAAAGAAAATTAACTTGAAAGGTATACTTATTGAAATGGAAAGAAATTCCTATTAAGTATACATTTTAATTGCCTTGAATTAATTTTAGATTTACCAGCAGATCTTTGGATATAGAAAAGTATATAAAGGTACAGTTGTGCCATGTAAATTGTCATATCCTATACCTGATACTCAGAAATAAAATAAATTAAGATTTTATTTTGTTGGAGCGAAAGATGAGGGTTGAAGTGTAGGGAAAAATTTTTTACCAAGAATTTGTACAGTATAACATTCAATCATTTTGATGCAAGTCATTCATACCACCACCATGCTAACAAGACATCTAATTTACTAAACAATGAATAGTGAAAATACATTTAAAAGGTACAAATGACTGTCCAAAGAATGACACTGAAAAATATTAAGTAATAGCTCTACCTCAAGATAAGCCTCAGCATTAAAGGGTTTTAATGAAGAGAGCCTTCAAAGGCTAAATCAGGAGGCATTGATTAGATTGCCTCTAACTTTGTGTTTTGACACCTTCGTCTTTCATGGCATTATATTGTCTCTGTGCATCTCACAAAGGAAGCATTTTACCAGGCCCACACAAGAACAGGAGACAGCAACGCATATAAAAGAGACTGTCAAGGGTGTGAGCCAAAATGGGTCTCATTTGGATTTCAAGTGAAGAAAACTCCTAATGCATCTCATTACAATGTATGTGAACCTTTGAAAAGAAGGATGGATTGGGATTCTCATCCCTATTAATTTATTGAAATGGATTCAGTTTTTTCCTTGTATATCAGGAGAGACCATGTGTTTCAAGCAAGGTAACAATATTATAATTCCAATAACCAAATCTGCTATGATTTAGTATGTCCTTCTTTCAGATAAAAAGGATGCTGTTTCCTGATAATTAGAATTTGCACTTAAATATAAATCCTACAATTACATAGCAATAAATATTCTTTATTACAATCATTTTTAAAGCTATGATGAAGCAGCTACACAGCTTTGTTACAGTGTAGGCTTTTTACCATTGAAATCTAATTTTCCCCTTGCTTCTGCCTTTTACGTGTTGACTTTTTATTTCATTGAGGAATTGTGAGCATATTGTAATTAGGATAACACCAAGGAAAGCCATATTTTATTGAAACATAGTGAAAAGGAAATGAGACAAAATCTCAGCCCTCTCATCGGCTTGCTGTCTAGACTATTATACCTTCCTCACAGGAATGGCATGGGCATCGAGGTACCTATTAATTAGGCAATGATTGTGTCTGAAGTATTTACACTTACCTAAGTCCCAAACTTCATTATAATGATATCTACCATTCAAAAATTCTAGTCCTTAACCATAGAGAAAGGCCATGATCTAATGCATATAGACACCCCGAGTAATGCCACAAATCCACAGGCCTGCAGATAGAAGACATATGCTCTCCTTGCTCCTTAACACCATTAACATTTAGAGATGATTGATTATGGCATACCAGCAGCATTCTGTGAATGCAGAGCTGATCTATTTTTTATGTAAATCATACAACCTGCTAGTCAAATTAAAGGTTAAATATACATAAAGTCTTAAAATAAAATACAGATATTCTTTCACATAGAACATGGACCTGTGATATACACAATCAAATACAAGAGGAGCTATGGATTCATAGGATGCCTCCCGTTTGAACCCAGAAAAACAGCATGACTATGTCCTCCTAGGTTGTAATGCATTTTAATACAAAAGAAATCATATGTCCACAACTAACTAGTATCCAAAATTATAGCTAGAAAACACAAGTAAAAATGTATAATCATCTTTTTATTGGATATTTTCTTTATTTACATTTCCTGATTCCCTCCCAAAAGCCCCCTATGCCATCTCCCCTCCTCCTGATTTTCTCTTAACAAATTCATATTTATTAGGTAACATTTTCACATATGTGGTTATAAACGAGTCAGAGAAAAGATAAGATTTAAGTCAGATAATATGTGTATATACATGTTGATATGTATGTATATGTTATTTAAGCAGTATAAATCTATGTATAAATGACCTCAATTAACTTCAGCAAATCTGAACTAACTTTAGTTTACCATTGTCTTTATGAGAACATTTCTATATTATCCTGTAACATAGACAATGGGAATGTTTTTGATATATTATAATTAAGTTAGAATGATATATGTTTCTTATTTTTGTCTTGACAGTTCTTGTATTCTCAGGCAGAACCTATTACAAACAAATATACAGCAAGTTACTTGTTGAATAATGTATTTCAAGTTGTTAAAATTACCAGGGACTTGCCTAAGATCTACACATAAATACATATTTTGAACTTAATTTTTATCACTGCATTGAATACATGAATATATTTTATAATCTACTTACAAAGCAGTTAATATCTGAGTTTTTAAAGGACATAACAAAGGTAGTAATCCTACCTTTATGACATAAACTTTATGGCATTATGAATAAAACTGACAAGTATAAAATTTGCTCCATAAAATAAGTGATATACTTATGTTAATTCACCTTTTAAAAGATATTATGTGTTGCTCCATTTTTTTTGACAAGGCTTCCATTCATTCTAGAGACATGTTGAAAAACACTATATTTTTCTCTCAATAAGGAAAATCACTTTACTCACTATCATGCTTGTTCTGTCTCAATAAAAAAATCAATCATTAAATGCTTGCTTCCAAGTTCTACTTGTTAAACTGCCAATTTATGCATACAGTTTGGCTCAGCAGAATTCACTCAGCACCACTTCTTTCATTATTATAATTTTGTACATCTCATAAAATGCTTTACACTCATGGGGGAGGGATTGCTTCAAAAGTTTTCTCATGCCTCCACTGTGCTGGTCCCATTACAGCTAAAGCAAAGTGGTAGGCTGTGGCTCCAAATCTTAACTTTTAAAGAAAAAGAAAAACTATATCGTTTTTGTCATTTTTAAAGTGATAAAGGCCCTGCTGATTCCACTGACTGAGGCGACTGAATTGGTTGTCTAAATGGTAGTAATGTCAGTGTCAGATATGTGGTTGTCTTTTCATCTTGGCCCATTCTTGAATGTGAAAATCAGAGGATTGAAGGACATTTCACTGACCTGTTATGGCCTCTGCAACTCAAACACAATGATAGTATTCCTTAGATAAGAGCCACATTTTTTGAGAAAACCGGCTTCATCAATGATGCCTTTGCGACATCTGGCGGTCCTTAGGATATATAAAAATTACTTTTTGTTTTTCCAAATCTATCAGTACTTGAAATTCCAGTCCAAAAGCCTTTGATTCCCCCTAGTGGGGGTACAAAAGCACTCTGGCCTGCAAACTAAGTTGTGGGCAGCCATGAATCCATATGGTGCAAAAGGTCACAAATCTTGAGATGTGGTGACATCATGACAATAAGACACTTTCTAGACACAAGCTGAACCATTTTGAATATAAAAAGAACCCTGATCACATGTTCCCATACATTTCAAACCATCGAGGAAAAAAAAAAAAGAAATATGCTAAGTGTTCCAAGCAGAAGCTGAACACTTGCATCTGAGGGTACCTATAGTTCTCACACTTAAGGAGTACTACACGGGGATTTCCAGCGAGAGCCCTTTAAATGATCTAACAGCTGTTTTATTATGTTACACGTTGAGGCTCAGTAAATGGTAGTACGGGGTGAGAAGTGGCAGACTTGCAGGGAGTATGCATTCATGCACTCTTCAGTTGTATTGCAAATTATTAATGTGGCCAAACTGAAGCTTGTTCTACGTGGTCTGCCTTTATTTGTATTTCCAGGACAGCATGGAACTTGAAAATTACTGTATACAGAGGACAGAAATATTTCTCTTGGATTTTCACTCTTCTTCTCTAGGCAATTCAGCATGAACAGAAGGGAGAGAAAATTTATTTCAGTCTTTTTGTCACATTTTTACAGGCACTTTGTTGTCCATGTTGAGAATCAAGAATTCATTAAATCTTTGCTAAGCACAAGAAAATGACATGTGTTTTACATTGGGCCTTTCAATTATGCTGACTCTTGGTGAGGAAGCACACTTTGCAGTAACAAAATCAAATATAAATATACAGTGTTGATTCCTTATTTTCAACTATCATTTCAAATATTTGCCTTCATGAATCTGTATTCTTTTGGCTATAATGTAAGGCATCTAAAATAATTTCTTTTAAAGAAATGAACTTGTGTTTTCTAAATGGCTTTCATCATTCATTCATTCATTCATTCTTCCTTCCTTCCCTCCTTCCTTTCTTTCTCCCCTTCATCTCTTCTTCTCTCTCTTTTTGTGGGAGTGTGTGTGTGAGTGTGTGCATGCTGCATATGTGTACACTTGTGTTTTGAAGTCAGAGGATAACCTTGGGTGGTATGCCTTCATGGGCACTGAGACTTAGTGTTCAATGACTAGGCTAGACTGGCTTACCAAATAACTCCAAAGATGCAATTTGCCTGACAGAACCTCTCCAACACCAAGAATACACATATGCCACCATGCGCAACACTTTATGAGGTTGAAGTAGTGCAAACAACCTCCAGTCTTAGGCTATCATAATACACACTTTACCAACTGAACAATTTCCCAAGTCCTTATAATCAATATTTACAAGATATTTTATTACTGATTCTTTTCAACTGAGCAGTAGTTTATAGTCACTATAAAACATGTTAAGTATACATTTATGATTTACATTTAAGTATATTTTTTATGTCATAATTGAACCAACTTAATTTCATTCATAAGTAACATATAAAAGCTAGGCATGATGAGAAGTGCCTGTTTTCCTTAGACACAGGGGCCACTTGAGCCCAAAAGCTGGAGAAAAATCTGAGCAAAATAAGGAACTCAGCTTCAAATTCAACAACAAAAACAAAATGAGGTTTTTTTTTTTTTTTTTTTTTGATTTGGTTCGAGACAGGGTTTCGCTGTATAGCCCTGGCTGTCCTAGAACTCACTCTGTAGACCAGGCTGGACTTGAACTCAGAAATTCGCCTGCCTCTGCTCCCAGAGTGGTGGGATTACAGGCATATGCCATCACCGCCTGGCTACAAAATGAGTTCTATCTTACTGACAATGTAAAAATGTTAGCTGTAAATTTCTCAGATGCCTTACATTAGACATATACACATGGCTCTTAGGATGATAACAAATTCTTTTGGCAGCATATGTAAAATAAAACTGAAACAAGTATGGATATTTATCTTTAAAAATTATTCTACTTTCTCCATGTAAATAACATAAATTGAAAAGATTCATCTTGCTGAGAAGCACCTAAAGAAATGTTCAATATCATTAGTCATTGGGGAAATGCAAATCAAAACAACCCTGAGATTTCACCCTACACCAGTCAGAATGGCTAAGATCAAAAACTGAGGAGACAGCATGTTCTGGCAAGGATGTGGAGAAAGAAGAACACTGCTCCACTGCTGGTGGGATTGCAATCTGGTACAACCACTCTGGAAATCAGTCTGGTGGTTCCTCAGAAAACTTGGCATGATACAACCAGAGGACCCCGTTATACCACTTCTGGGCATATACCCAGAGGATTCCCCAGCATGTAATAAGGATACATGTTCCACTATGTTCATAGCAGCCCTATTTATAATAGCCAGAAGTTGGAAAGAACACAGATGTCGCTCAATGGAGGAATGGATAGAGAAAATGTGGTATACTTACACTATGGAATACTACTCAGATATTAAAAACAATGAATTCATGAAATTCTTAGGCAAATGGGTGGAACTAGAAAATATCATCCTAAGTGAAGTAACCCAATCACAAAAAAACACATATGGTATGCACTCACTGATAAGCGGATATTAGTCCAGAAGCTCTTAATACCCAAGACACAATTCACATATCAAATGATGTCAAAGAAGAAGGAAAAAGAGGTCCTGGAAAGGCTCGATGCAGCAGTGTAGGGGAATACCAGGACAGGGAAGCGGGAGGAAGTTGATTGGGGAACAGTGGGGGGGGGGGGGGAAGAGGGCTTATGGGACTTTTGGAGAGGGAGGGGAACCATGAACGGAGAAATCATTTGAAATGTAAATAACAAATATATCTTTAAAAAAAGAAAAGAAAAGATTCATCTTCTTGTAATATTTAAAAGAATCTTAAGAAAGCAGTGTGTCTAACACTCTGTTCGTCAAGTGGAGGCATACAGTGAGCCTGACTCCAAAGTGTTTGAGATCATAGATTTCACCAGAGCCTTGCAGTGGGAAAGGTTTATTTCAAAAGTTAAATAAGTCTTGAATGACTGGAAACTGATTGGACACTCTCTGAGAAGACAACTGGAAAAGGGTTCCAGTTTCCGTCGGTGCCCTGAGTTGATCCTGTGCCACAGCACTCCTTACCCAAATAACTTCCTGAGAGATCCAGTATCCCAGGAGTGCTGACAAGCATGTGAGCAGAGGTAAGACCACCACTTCTGCTCACAGAGTCCTGCCCGGAGCCCTCAGGTTATAGTAAGCAAGAAGCAGCCTGGGACAGAATACTTCAGGTTTCCATTTATGCCCTGAGCTGACCCTGTGCCACAGGAAAGAACTGGTCTCCCAGGAGTGCAGAGACACCAGTGAGCACAGGAAAAGACCACTCCTGCTCAAATTTCTGGCCCAAGAGTGACCTGCCATAGCCTTCAGGACACAGGAACCATGGAGAAGAATGGGACAGAATCCTTCCAGTTTCCATCTGCACCCCGGAGCTGAGCCTGTTCCACAGCTGTCTGTACCCAAGTTCCTCCCTGACAGAACTGGTCTCCCAGGAATTCTGATGAACAGGCTTGCAGAAGGGACAAGCCAAAGTCAGAGACAGCAAGACCAGCTAACACCACAGATAACCAGATGGCAAGAGGAAAGGGTAAGAACATTAGCAACAGAAACCAAGGATACTTGGCATCATCAGAATCTGGTCTCCACCATAGTAGTTTCCCTTAAATAAATACAGGAGAACACAGGTAAACAGCTTGAAGCCATTAAAAAGCGAACACAAAAATCCCTTAAAGATTTGCCAGAAAACACACACAAACAGGTGATGGAATGGAACAAAACCATCCAGGATCAAAAATTGGAAATAGAAACAATAAAGAAATCACAAAGAGAGACAACCCTGGAGCTGGAAAATCTAGGAAAGTAATGAGGAGTCATAGATGCAAGCATCACCTACAGAATACAAGAGACAGATGAGAGAATCTCAGAGGCAGAAGATACCATAGAGAATATTGACACAAGTCAACAAAAATGCAAAAAGCTCCTAACCCAAAAGATCCAGGAAATCCAGGACATAATGAGAAGACCAAACCTAAGGATAATAGGTATAGGAGAGAATGAAGATTCCCAACTTAAAAAGTCAGTAAATATCATCAACAAGGTTAGAGAAGAAAACTTCCCTAACCTAAAGAAAGAGATGGCCATGAACATAAAAGAGGCCTACAGGACTCTAAATAGATTGGACAGGAAAAGAGATTTCCTCTGTTACGTAATAGTCAAAACAACAAATGCACAAAACAAAGAAAAAATATTAAAAGTAGTGAGGGGAAAAGGTCAAGTAACATATAAGGCAGACCTATCAAAATAACACCACTTCTCACCAGAAACTATGAAAGCTAGAAGATCCTGGGCAGATGTTATACAGACCCTAAGGGAACACAAATGCCAGCCCATCAAAACTCTCAATTATCATAGATGGAGAAACAAAGAGATTCCATGACAAAGCCAAATTTACACAATATTTTCCCACAAATCCAGTCCTACAAAGGATAATAAATGGAAGACTTCAACACAAGGAGGGAAAATACACCCTAGAAAAAGCAAGAACGTAATTTTCTTTCCTCTCACCCAAAAGAAGAGAGCTACACAAACATAAAAATAACATAAAAAATAACAGGAAGCAACAATCACTATTCCTTAATATCTCTTAATATAAATAGACTCAATTCTCCAATAAAGAGAGAAAGCTAACAGACTGGATACATAAATTGAACCCAGCATTTTGCTGCACTCAGGAAACACACCTCAATGTCAAAGAGAGAGATGTCTTCAGAGTAAAGGGCTGGAAACAATTTTCAAAGCAAATGGTCTCAAGAAACAAGCTGAAGTAGCCATTCTAATATTGAATAAAAGCAACTTTCAACCAAAATTTATCAAAAAGTATAAGGAAGGACACTTCATACTCATCAAAGGAAAAATCTACCAAGAAGAACTTTCAATTCTGAACATCTATGCTCCAAATGCACAGGTACCAACATTCGTAAAAAAAAATCTCCATGAAAGCTCAAAAGTACACACTGCCCCTCACACAGTAAGAGTGGGAGACTTCAACACCTTGCCCTCATCAATGGACAGATCATGGAAACACAGACACATTGAAACTAACAGAAGTTATGGACCAAATAGATTTAACAGATATCTATAGCACATTTCATCCTAAAACAAAATAATATACCTTCTTCTCTGCACCTCATGGTACCCTATCCAAAATTGACCATATAAACAGTCACAAAACATGCCTCAAGAGATACAAGAAGATTGAAATCCCATGTATCCTATCAGACCACCATGGACTTAGGCTGGTCTTCAACAGCAACAAAAACAACAGAAAGCCCACATACACTTGGAATCTGAACAACAGCCTACTCAATGATAACCTGGTCAGGGAAGAAACAAAGAAAGAAATTAAAGACTGTTTAGAATTTAACAAAAATGAAGGCACAACATATCTAAACTAATGGGACACAATGAAAGCAGTGCTAAGAGAAAAAATGAGATCTGAGTGCCTCCAAAAAGAAACTGGTGAGAGCATACACTTACAGCTTAACAGCACACCTGAAAGCTCTAGAACAAAAAAGAAGCAAATACACCCAAGAGGAATAGACTGCAGGAAATAATCAAACTCATGGCTAGAATCAAACAAGTAGAATCAAAAAGAACAATACAAAGAGTAAACAAAATCAGGAGATGGTTCTTTGAGAAACTCAAGAAGCTAGATAAACCCTTAGCCACAGAGACGGTATCCAAATTAACAAAATCAGAAATGTAAAGAGAGATATAACAATAGAAGCTGAGGAAATTTAAAAAATCATCAAATCCTATTACAAAAGCTTATATTCAACAATATTGGAGAATTTGGATGAAATGGACAATTCTAAGAAATTCTAAGAAAAATAAAGTAACACAATCCTTTATTGCTGTAATATATGTTCATATTTCAGGTTCTTCTAGATGACTTGGTGAATAGAGTTCACATTAAAAAAATTAAATAAGCATGTTGAGTAAGATAGTGGCAATTTGCCTGACAGCATTCATTTGCTCCAAATACATGTCATGTAACAGAGTAAACATTGCAATGAAGGCCAGAAAAGGTAACTGTAAGAAGGCATCCTCAATTACTAAACTGAAAGAATAACTTTGAATAAGGATATTATTAAATATAATATTTTTATGTGGAAATATTCAACTGATAATATATTTCAAACATGTCATGACTACATATGACAATATGAAGAAATAAATTTTAAATGTTAAAGAAATTTTTATTATTTTGAGGTCTTTTAGACACAGATTTGCAGGGTGTTCTAAGAAATTTTATGCAAATTTCTTGGGTCATGCCAAAATTTTTCAAAATGTAATTGTCTTCTGTTTCTAACACTTAGAAATAGAAAGATGTAATCTTATCTATGTAATCACTAAAATTATTTTGGTAAGTTGGAAGCAGTGAAAATTAGAATAGATGAAGGTCTATCAAAATCAAGAAAACAAAATAAAAATGAATGACTAGCTAAAGATAAAAGACATTGGTTATGGGAAAGAGTGAAGCAGATCTAATACAAGCATAATTTACATTCCAAAAAAAAAAAAAACCAACTGCATAAGTGTAATGAGTAAAATAGCCAACAACATTATTTAGAAACATGTATGGTCTTTCTCTACCCATCTTCCCTGACTACTAATTCCCCAATTACCTTGAGCAGCTTGCTATCCTAAACAAACCTACACCATCCCACTACCTCTCCACCTACCTTCATCAGACATGTGGATCCAGATCATAGAGGCTATGTTTCTTTTCTGCACTCATTTTCCCACATACTGTGTCCTCTCGGGCACCCCAACTGTACGGAGCAGCCTGCTATCCCTGCTGGATTCCCATAGCTCTGCAATCTCTC
Organism: Apodemus sylvaticus; assembly: GCF_947179515.1. Lineage (NCBI taxonomy): Eukaryota > Metazoa > Chordata > Mammalia > Rodentia > Muridae > Apodemus > Apodemus sylvaticus. Next base: position 84,465,973 of record NC_067487.1, read on the forward strand.
CATAGACCTTCATAGACCTGCTGATCTGGAGACATACAATGTGAAGATCCCCATCAGAGGCCTGCCACACCACCATTGTCAAGCTTACGTCCCACCCAACACCTACACAACAAGAACATCCAGGACTAAAGCCATCAAGATTGCTAAAGGTACTTGAAAGAACACAATTAACAAAAGCTAGGGGAAAATGACATCTTCAGAACAGAGCTCAACTACTACTCACCAAGCCCTGGATAACCCAACACAACCAAAACACAAGAAAATGACATTAAATCCAGCCTTATAAAATGATCAAAGCTTTTAGAGAAGCAATGAATAAATCACTTAAAGAAATGCAGAAAAACACAATTGAATAGATGAAGGAAATAAATAAAACTGTTCAAGACATGAAAATAGAAATAGAAGCAATAAAGAAAACACAAAGTGAGGTAATCCTGGAGATAGAAAACCTAGGGAAGGGAAAAGGAACAACAGAGACAAGCGTCACCAACAGAATACAGCAGATGGAAGAGAGAATATCAGGTGTAGAAGATACAATAGAAGAAAATGATACACCGGTCAAAGAAAATAATAAAGATAAAAATTCCTGACACAAAAAGTCCAGGAAATCTGGGTGTAGGAGACCCCTGGAGTCAGACATGTCTTTCTCAGGCCTGAGCAGGGTCAAGGTGAGAGCATTAGTTACAGGAAGTGGTCTGGTCTGTCTAGAATTGTTGCTGCTGACGGTACCCTGAGTTCTTGATGAGACAGTGTGCTGACATATACTTTAGATTAGATTCTCTGTGAAGGTCAGGTTGTTTCTCTTTGCTGGCTGCTTACCACTTGCTATTTTATTTTTTGCTGCCGAATGCTTTACCATATAACGGCTATGTGAGCCTGCATTAAGTGAGACTTGATCAGAAACCTGTCTTGTCTCCATTTCTCGCGCATCTTGCCCCTCGGTCCTCACTCCATCCCTCGGGAACCTCTTCAAGAATCCGCAGGCGGGTTCATTTGGGAAATCATGAAAGAACCTAACCTAAGATTAATAGGAATAGAAGAAGGTGAAGAATTTCTGGCTCTAAGAACCAGAAAATATGTCCGAGCAAATCAGAAAAGAAACTGTTCCAAGATAAAGAAAGAGATGCCCATAAGCACAAGAAGGTTATAGAACACTAATTAGACTGGACCAGAAAAGAAAATCCTTCTGCCACATAATAATCAAAACACAAAAACTATATAACAAAGAAAGAATATTAAAAGTAGCAAGGGGAAAGGGCCAGGTAACATACAAAGTCGGACCTATTGCAACTATAGCCAACTATTCAACTCTATAAGCTAGAAGTGCCTGGACAGATATCTTGCCACCTCTAAAAATCCACAGATGTCAACCAAAACTACTCTACCCAAGCAAAACTCCCAATCACCATAGATGGAGGAAACAGATATTTCAAGAAAAATCCAAATTTATACAGTATCTATCTACAAATTCAGCCAGGAAATACTAGAAGGAAAACAGCAACTATAGAAGGATAAGAAAACAAAGGAAATAAGTAATTCCTTACTAGCAACAACAAGGAAAGTGTGTGCACACACACACATTAATACAAACAATAACAAAATAACAGGAATTAAAAATCATAGGTCCCTGCCTCCATCTTTGCTCCTGATCGGACAGGACAAGCTGCCACAGCTATTGAGATATCCCGAATTTAAGATCTCTGGGGACGCAGCCCACCAAGTTGCAGGATGCCACCTGCGCCCAGGACCTGATTCATCTGTGTGCCAGTCAGGCATGGGTCCTGGGCCCTGTGGAGTGCCTGTGGGATCCCTGCTGCCTTCTTCCCTCCCTGACAGAGCAGACGGGCAGCACCAGGATTGGTTCACAGAGACAACCCAAGTATAACATTGCTTGGGGCAGGACACACCAGGGCTCCAACGGCACCCAAGAGGCGGGCAGCACATCGGCAATCTGTGCCAGGGAAAACCCAGTCATCCAGTGGTGTGGAAATAGCCTTACAGGTTCAGAGGAGGTTCAAATAAAGACAACAGGACCAACTAACGCCAGAGATAACCTGATGGAAAAAGGCAAACATAGGAACATTACTAACAGAAATCAAGGCAATATGGCTGCATCTGAACCCAATTTTCCAACAACAGCAAGTCCTGGATACCCCAACACACCAGGAAAACAAGATTTGGATTTAAAATCACTGGTCATGATGTTGTTAGAGGAACACAAGAAGGACATAAATAAAGCTCTTAAAGAAATACAGCAGAAAATGGATCAAAAGTTAGAAGCCCTTAGAAGGGAAACACAAAAATCATTTAAAAAATTCAGGAGAATATGGGTCAAAAGATAGAGGCCAATAAGGAGGAAATGCAAAAATAACTTTAAGAAATACAGGAGAACTTGGGTCAACAGACAGAAGTCATGAAAGAAGAAACACAAAAATCTCTCAAATTACAGGAAAACACAAACAAGCAAGTGAAGGAACTGAGAAAAAACATCCAGGATCTAAAAACAGAAGTAGAAACAACTAAGAAATCACAAAGGGAGACAACCTTGGAGATCGAAAACCTTGGGAAGAAATCGGGCCATAGATGCAAATATCAACAACGGAATACAAGAGATAGAAGAAAGAATGTCAGATGCCGAAGATACCATAGAAACCATGGACTTAAAAGTCAAAGAAAATGCAAAATGCAAAAAGCTTGTAACCCAAAACATCCAGGAAATCCAGGATACAATGAGAAGACCAAACATAAGGATTATAGGCATAGATGAGAGTGAAGATTTACAACTTAAAGGGCCAGCAAATATCTTCAATAAAATTATGGAAGAAAACTTTCCTAACCTAAAGAGAGAGATGCCCATGAATATACAAGAAGCCTACAGAACTCAAAACAGACTGGACCAGAACAGAAATATCTCCCATCACATAATTATCAAAACCCCAAATGTACTAGACAAAGAAAGAATATTAAAGGCAGTAAGAGAAAAAGGCCAAGTAACATATAAAGGAAGACCTATCATAATTACACCAGACTTCTCACCAGAGACCATGAAAGCTAGAAGAACCTGGGCGGATCTCATGCAGACTCTAAGAGAACACAAATGTCAGCCAAGACTACTATAACCAGCAAAACTCTCAATCATCATAAATGGAGAAGCCAAGATATTCCAGGACAAAACCAAATTTACTCAATATCGTTCCACAAACCCAGCCATACAAAGAATAACAGGAGGAAAACTCCAATACAAGGAAGGAAACTATACCCTGGAAAAGGCAAGATAGTAACCTTCTTTCATCAAACCCAAAAGAAGATAACCACTCAAATATAAAAATAAAATCAAAAACAACAGGAAGTAATAATCACTTCCCCAATAAAAAGGCATAGACTAACAGACTGGATAAGGAAACAGGACCCTACATTTTGCTGCATACAGAAAACACACCTCAATGTCAAAGACAAAAACTACCTTAGAGTAAAAGGCTGGAAGACAATTTTACAAGCCAATGGTCTCAGGAAACAAGCCAAAGTAGCCATTCTAATATCAGATAAAATTGACTTTCAACCTAAAGTCATCAAAAGAGACACAGAAGGAAACTTCTTGCTGGTCAAAGGAAAAATCCACCAAGAAGAACTCTCAATTCTGAACATCTATGCACCAAATGTAAGGGCACCCTCATTCGTAAAAGAAACTTTACTCAAGCTCAAAGCACACATTGCACCTAACACAATAATTGTAGGTGACTTCAACATGCCACTCTCCTCAATGGACTGATCAGGAAAACAGAAACTAAACAGGGACAGAGTGAAACTAACTGACACTTTGGACCAATTGGATTTAACGGATATATCTAGGACATTTCATCCTAAAGCAAAAGAATATACATTTTTCTCATCACCTCATGATACCTTCTCCAAAATTGATCATATAATTGGTCACAAGACAGACCTCAACAAATATAAGAAGAATGTAATAATCCCATGTCTCCTATCAGATCACTATGGAGTAAAAGTGGTCTTCAATAGAAACAAAAACAACAGAAAGCCCACATACACGTGGAAACTGAATAATACTTTATTATTACTCAATAATACCTTGGTCAAGGAAGAAATAAAGAAAGCAATGAAAGACTTTTTAGAATTTAATGAAAACGAAGACACAACATACCCAAATGTATAGGACACAATGAAAGCAGTGCTAAGAGGAAAACTCATAGCCCTGAATGCCTCCAAAAAGAAAATGGAAAGAGCATACACTAGCAACTTATGGCACACCTGAAAGACCTGGAGTTAAAAAGAAGCTATTTCACCCAGGAGGAGTAGAAGACAGGAAATCATCAAACTCAGGGCTGAAATCAATCAAGTAGAAACAAAGAGAACCATAGAAAGAATCAACAAAACCAGGAGCTGGTTCTTTGAAAAAATCAACAAGATAGATAAACCCTTAGCCAGACTAACCAAGGGGCACAGAGACAGTATCCATATTAACAAAATTAGAAATGAAAAGGGGGGGTATAAGAACAGAAACTGAGGAAATTCAAAAAAATCATCAGATCCTACTACAAAAGCCTATACTCAACACAACTGGAGAATCTGGAGGAAATGGACAATTTCCTAGACAAATACCAAACACCAAAATTAAATCAGGATCAAATAGATCAACTAAACAGTCCCATAACCCCTAAAGAAATAAAAGGGGTCATAGAAAGTCTCCCAACCAAAAAAGAGCATGGGACCAGATGGTTTTAGTGCAGAATTCTACCAGACCTTCAAAGAAGACCTAACACCAATACTCTTCAAACTATTCCACAAAATAGAAACAGAAGGAACATTACCCAACTCATTCTATGAAACCACAATTACTCTGATACCAAAAGCACACAAAGATCCAACAAAGAAAGAGAACTTCAAGCCAATTTCCCTTATGAATATCAATGAAAAAGTACTCAATAAAATTCTTGCCAACCGAATCCAAGAACACATCAAAATAATCATCAACCACGATCAAGTAGGCTTCATCCCAGGGATGCAGGGATAGTTCAATATACGGAAATCCATCAATGCAATCCACTACATAAATAAACTCAAAGAAAAAAACCACATGGTCATTTCATTAGATGCTGAAAAAGCATTTGACAAAATTCAGCATTCTTTCATGCTAAAAGTCTTGGAAAGAACAGGAATTCAAGGCCCATACCTAAACATAGTAAAAGCAATATACAGCAAACCAGTAGCCAGCATCAAACTAAATGGAGAGAAACTTGAAGCAATCCCACTAAAATCAGGGACTAGACAAGGCTGCCCTCTCTCTCCATAACCTTTTCAATATAGTACTTGAAGTTCTAGCTAGAGCAATTAGACAACATAAGGAGGTCAAAGGGATACAAATTGGAAAGAAAGAAGTCAAAATATCGGTATTTGCAGATGATATGATAGTCTACCTAAGTGGTCCAAAAATCTACACCAGAGAACTCCTACTGCTAATAAACAAGTTCAGCAAAGTGGCTGGTTATAAAATCAACTCAAGCCAATCATTAGCCTTTATATACTCAGAGGATAAGCAGACTGAGAAAGAAATTAGGGAAATGACACCCTTCACAATAGCCACAAGCAATATAAAGTATCTTGGCATGACTCTAATCAAACAAATGAAAGATCTGCATGACAAGAACTTCAGGTCCCTGAAGAAGGAAATCGAAGAAGACCTCAGAAAATGGAAAAATCTTTCATGCTCGTGAATTGGCAGGATTAATATAGTTAAAATGGCCATCTTGCCAAAAGCAGTCTACAGATTCAACGCAATCGTCATCAAAATCCCAACCCAAGGGAATAGCATTGAAGACCCAGAAATGAACCCACACACTTATGGTCACTTGATCTTTGACAAAGGAGCAGGAAACATCCAGTGGAAAAAAGATAGCCTTTTCAACAAATGGTGCTGGTTCAATTGGAGGTCAGCATACAGAAGAATGTGAATTGATCCATTCTTATCTCCTTGTACTAAGCTCAACTCCAAGTGGATCAAGGACCTCCACGTAAAACCAGACACACTGAAACTATTAGAAAAGAAACTGGGGAAGACCCTTGAGGACATGGGCAGAGGAGGAAAGTTCCTGAACAGAACACCAATAGCTTATGCTCTAAGATCAAGAATTGACAAATGGGATCTCATAAAATTACAAAGTTTCTGTAAGGCAAAGGACACCATCAAAGGACAAAAGAGCAACCAACAAACTGGGAAAAGATCTTCACCAATCCTACATCTGACAGAGGGCTTATATCCAATATATACAAAGAACTCAAGAAATTAGACCCTGGAGAACCAAATAACCCTATTAAAAAATGGGGTACAGAAGTAAACAAAGAATGCTTACCTGAAGAATTTCAGATGGCTGAAAAACACCTTAAGGAATGTTCAACATCATTAGATTTTAGGAAAATGCAAATCAAAACAACCCTGAGATTTCACCTCACACCAGTCAGAATGGCTAAGTTTAAAAACTCAGGAGACAGCAGGTGTTGGCAAGGATGTGGAGAAAGAGGAACACTCCTCCACTGCTGGTGGGATTGTAAGAAGGTACAACCACTATGGAAACTGGCATGACACTCCTGGAGGACTCTACTATACCACTCCTGAGCATATACCCAGAGGATTCCCAGGCATGCAATAAGGACACATGCTCCACTATGTTCATAGCAGCCTTATTTATAATAGCCAGAAGCTGGAAAGAGCCCAGATGTCCCTCAATCAAGGAATGGATAAAGAAAATGTGGTATATTTACACAATGGAATACTACTCAGCAATTAAAAACAAATTATTTCATGAAATTTTTAGGCAATGGTTGGAACTGTACAATATCATCCTAAGTGAGGTAACCCAATCACAAAAGAATACACATGGAATGCAATCATTGATAAGTGGATATTATTTATCCCAGAAGCTCTGAATACTCAAGACACAATTAGTATATCAAATGATTCCCAAGAAGAAGGAAGGAGAGGACCCTTGTCCTGGAAAGGCTTGATCCAGCATCATAGGGGAGTACCAGGACCAATAAATGGGAGGGGGTGATTGGGGAATGGGTGGAGAGAAGAGGACTTATGGGACATATGGGGAGGGGGAACTGGGAAAGGGAAAAGCATTTGGAATGTAAACAAAGAATATAGAAAAATCATAGGTCATTAGTATCTCTCAACATCAATGGATTCAATTCCCCAGTAAACATAAAGAGGCTAAAATAATAAATGTGAAAGCAGGATCCATCCTTCTGCTGCACACAAGAAACAAACCTCAGAAATAAAGACAGATATTACTACATAGTAAAGGTATGGAAAAACATTTTTCAAGTGAATGGATCCAATAAACAAGCCGGAGTAGCCATTCTAAAATCTAATTGAATACACATTCAACCAAAATTGATCAAAAGACACAGGGAAGGACACTTGATACTCATCAAAGAAAAACAATCTACCAAGATAATATCTCAATTCTGAATACCTATGCTCCAAAAACAAGGCCAACTACATTTGTAAAAGAAACATTGTTAAAATTTAAATTGCACATTGACCACCACATATTAATAGTGGGAGACTTCAATACCCCATTTCCATCAGTTGACAGGTCCTCAAGACAAAAATTAAACAGCAGAATAATGATATTAACAGACATGAAATAAATTGATTGGGCAGACATCTACAGAATATTTCACCAAAACACAAAAGAATATACCTTCTTCTCAACATCCCATGAATTCTTCTCCAAAATTGATCATATAGTCACTCACAAAGCAAGCCTTAACAGATTCAAGATAATTAAAAGCCTTGTGTCTTATCAGAATACCATTGATGAAAGCTGGACTTGAACAGCAATAGAAACACCAGAAAGCCTAAACACAAGTGAAAACTAAACAATTCTCTACTCAATGAGTCCCTGAATCAGGGTAGAAACAGAGAAAGAAATTAAAAACTCTCTAGAATGCAATGAAAATGAAGGCATAATATACCCACATTCACAGGACAAGGTGAAAGCAATGCTATGAGGAAAGTTCATAGCTCTAAGTGCATTCATAAAAAAAAAATTACAAAGTTCCTCATACCAGCAATTTAAAATTGTACCTGAAAGCTCTAGGGAAAAAAAGAAGCAAGCACACCCCAGGGAAGTATAAGGCAAGAGATAACCAAACTCGGTCTGAAATCAATCAATTAGCAACAAAGGAAACAATACAAAGACTAGGGAAAACCCTGAGTTGGTCCTTTGAGAAAATCAACAAGATAGATAAACTCTTAGCCAAAGTAACCGAAAGACAGAGACACAGTATCCATATAAACAAAATTATAAATGAAAAGGGAGACATAATAACAGACACTGAGGAAATTCATAGAATAATTAGGTCTTACTTCAAAAGCCTTTACTGCACAAAATTGGAAAAATCTCAATGAAATCATTGATTTTTCTGGACAGATACCAGTTGCCAAACTTAAGTCAAGATCAGGTAAACTATTTACATAGCCTCATATCCTCTAAGGAAATATCAGCTGTCATTAAAGTCTTCCAACCAAAAATTAAAAAAAAAGAATAAAAATAAATAAAAATAAAAAGCCCAGAGCCAGATAGTTTTACTACATAATTGTACCAGACTTAAAAAGAAGAGCTAATATCAATACTCCTCATACTATAGCATAAAATAGAAATGGAATAAACACTGCCAAACTCATTCTATGAAGCCAAAGTCACCCTAATACCCAAACAATACAAAGACTCAACAAAGAAAAAGAATTTCAAGCCAATTTTCCTTATGAACATGTTTGGCCTAGGGGTTGGCACTATTAGGAGATATGGTCTTGTTGGAGTAGATATGCTCTTGGAGTAGATGTGGCCTTGTTGGAGGAAGTGTGTCATTGTGGGTGTGGGCTATAAATTCCTCCTCCTAATTGCCTGGTAGCCAGTCTTTTCCTAGCACTCTTACGGTGAAGATGGTGATCCTCCTGCACCATGACTGCTTAGATGCTACCCTGCTTCCACCTTGGTGATAATGGACTGACCCTCTGAACCTGTAAGCCAGCCCCAATTAAATGGAATCCTTTATAAGATGCCTTGCTTATGGTGTCTGTTCATGGCAGTAAAATCCTGACTAAGACAGGCACAGTAGAAAACTTCTCCTGGCTTACCTGTTGTTCCTGTTCTCTCCTGCTTGTGGCAGTTCAGTTGAGGCCTTGCTGTGTCTACTAGGTCCTGTCAGCACTGCTGTGATCTGAACTGCATGGCCGGAATATCCATAAAATCTTTGCCAGTGGATTGAGCTGCCACTGCTGACCTGTGAGCTGAGCTGCTGATTTCCTGTCAATTCAGATGGGATTTACTCCAAAGAACCATTTCTAAACAGGTCTACTTCTCCTGTATCCTTCCTTTTCCACAACCTTATGGGTGGTGGGCTAGAAGAGAGGTTAAAACTTTTTAAGAAACATCATTTAAAAAAAAATCAAGTTACAGTGAGGATAATGGGGGCATTCAGGATCAGGTGTGGGAAGAGGCAGGATAAATGGCCAGATAGGCATAAGATTGAATGAAAATCTGCAAATGGAGTAGGGGTCATGGTGAGGAGCATCTTGAGGACATGCCAGATACCTGGAATAAGGGAGGCTCCCAAGAATCAAGGAGACTAACCTTACCTGAGACTCACAGCAGTGGGCATATGCAACATGAAGACCCTATCCTCTGTAGCCAGGCAGGAAACCCAGTGGAGGGATAGGAAAACCAACCCACATACCAACTTTCAACCCCAAATTTATCATGTCTACAAAAAAAGGCAGGGACAGGGGATGTAGCAGAGACTGAAGGAATTGCCAAACAATAACTGGCTCAAGTAGAGACCCGTCCCATGGGTAAGCACCAATTCTTAACATTATTAATGATACTCTGTTTTGCTTACAGACAGAAGTCCAACATGACTGTTCTCTGAGAGGTTCCACCCAGTATTCAACTGAAAGATATTCAGAGACTCACAGCCAAACAATGGATAGAGCTTGGAGACTCTTACAGAAATTTTGGGGAAGGATTTGGGGCCTAGGAAGGCATACAAACTCTACAGGAAGACCAATAGTGTAAACTGGTTTCCCATTGTGATGTTGAAGTTAGGTGAAAAAGATTGAATGGAATCTAGGAGCCAGTGAGGTTTATGTGGAGAGAACATAACCAAGGGGTACTTTACAGGACAGCAACAGGCTATAAAATAGGAATCCATCAAATGCAGTGCTAAGCACTAAGGAGATAAGCACCTAAGTAGGTTTGTTTTCATCCTATATATACAATAAAGGTTTTGAAAATGATTTTACACAATGATCCTTCAAGATATAAATGAATTAAATTGCATAAGATAGTATTTTCCATCATTACATGTTTTGGGGCATAATAGTGTTTCTTGTATGTATTAGGCATACTAAAAATATTTGTTGAATTACTGAACTTTGAACAGCATTGAAAACATGGTCACATTGTTGTCAGCTTATTCCAAAAGCTGAAGCTGCCTCCTGGTTTACACCTGCTTGGGGGCAGATCAGCCTGCCTCCTCCTCTTTCCCAACCCTGCACTGTGAACAGGGATCCCAGGAGATCTGCTGCAGTCAGGAAATAGTCTGCAAGTCTCCCAGGAGATTGGCTGCAGCTAGGGCCACAGATCCCCCAGGAGATCTGTGGAAACCCAGAGACACAGGAGGCAGGATCCACACAGTGGTACCCAGGCCAACTAACACCAGAGATAAGCAGATGGCAAGAGCCAAGCAAAAGATCATATGCAACAGAAGTGAATACACTTTGACACCATCAGAATCCAGCTCTCCTATCACAGCAAGCCATGAATAGAGCAATACACCTGAAAAGCATGATGGTAACCTAAATCCTATCTCATGAAGATAATAGAGACCTTTAAGGAGGATATAAATAACTCACTTAATGAAATACTGGAAAACACAGTTAAACAGGTAGAAGCCCCTAAAGATGAAACAAATAAATCCCTCAAAGAAATACAGAAAAACACATATAAGTGAAGAAATTGAACAAAGCAGTCAAAAACCAAAAATGGAAGTAGAAACAATAAAGAAATCACAAATAGAGGAAACCCAGGAAATGGAAACCTAGGAGCTACAGATGCAAGCATCATCAACAAAGTACAAGAGATAGAAGAGTTGCCATCCCATAGTCAAAACTCTGGCACATAATTGATCCTGTCTGAAAGAACTACAGGGATAGAAATGAAGAGGAGCCTGAGGAAAAGAAGGTCCAGTGAGCAGGATCTCAAAGTGGGATCCAGCTCAAGGGGAGGTCGCAAGGCCTGACGCTATACTGAGGTTATGGAGTGCTCACAAAAAGGGACCTATCATGACTGCATTCTGGAAGACCCAACAAGCAGCTGAAAGAGTCAGATGCAGATATTTGTACCCAATCAATGGACAGAAGCTGCTGACCCCTGTGTTGAATTAGGAAAGTCTGAAAGAAGCTGAGGAGAAGGGAGACCCTGTAACAGGACCAGCAGTCTCAATTAATCTGGACCCCCGAGATCTCTCAAACACTGGACCACCAAACAGGCAGCATATACCAGCTAATATGAGACCCCCAACACATATACAGCAGAGGACTACTTGTCTGTGTTCAATCAGAGATGATGCACCTAACCCTCAAGAGACTGGAGGTCCCAGGGAGTTTAGAGGTCAGGCTGGGTGGCGGGCAGGGACATCTGAGTGGAGACATGGGTTGGGGAAGAGATATGGAATGTGGAACAGTCAGGAGGTGGCCAAGGGGGAGGGAATAAAACCTGGAGTGTAAAAAATATAAATAAATAAATGAGAGAGAGAGAGAGAGAGAGAAAGAGAGAGAGAGAGAGAGAGAGAGAGAGAGAGAGAGAGAGAGAGAGAGAGTCAGTCAGTCAGCCTTAGCTTTTACTGTGTGAAGAACAAAACCAGAAGTCCTCCTGGAAGTCACAGTAATCGCTTTGGAAATCTTAGCTTTGTAGCTTTGTTCAAGGCTATCACATACATATTACTAAATTTCATCAAAAACTACAAACTACACATTCATTAGTAAAGTAAATGACTATAACCGTGGTGTAAGAATCTTGAGAAGCTACATGTCAATCTTCTAGTTTGTTTTCACTACTTTAGATGATGCAGGAACCTTTGTAAACTAAACAGTACACATTTTAATTGCTTAAATGTTTCAAAGAAATATAAATCCAAAAAGCCATGTAGACTAGAGTTTTAAACTTAAGAAGTGCAGAGGCAGGCAGATTTCTGAGTTTGAGGCCAGCCTGAACTACAGAGGGAGTTCCAGGACAACCAGAGCTATATAGAGAAACCCTGTCTTGAAAAAAAACAATAAAATAAAATATAAAAATAAAAAATTAAAATAAAGAAGTGCAAATAAGCATTCGGAAGAATTACTAGAAGGCATACAGAAAAGACAATACATTTTTAGGAAATAAGATAATGTCAAAATTGACTTTGTTTAAAAATCTTCAACTTATGAAATATAATATTGCAAAGAAAGTTTGGGGGGAAACTTAACATTTCAAAAATCACATCTTAAAAATAAAACAGTTGAAATTTTGCTGTGCTGGAGTGTTTGTGGATGGGATTAGTTGACAGTTCAGCCTGTCGGATGTGACTTTCACAGTCTGGTGGCAGTTTGCAGGCAAGCCATCACACCTGTGACTCTGTGGTTGATTAATGAGTCTTTCAGCTCATTGCTACCATCTGAGAAGGGGCTACGGCCTTTCTGAGCTTCACTGGTTTATCCCCTTAAACTGCAGTCCTGCCAGGGTATCTTCCATAAGAAAATCACACCTGGTTAAAGCTAATGAAAACCTCAATATGTCATTTTCCAGACAAGTCAAAAAGCATGTAAAACTAGACAAAAGATATATTCAAGTAACATGAATGTGGTTTTGTCATTACTTGCCAATCTAAAGACTAACACAAAAAGAGCTCTCCTTAATGACATATTTCATAATGTTAACTTTTAGAGTGATTATTCTAGAGTTTCTGCACTATAAGGGGACTTCTTAAATGTTATCTCTTTTGCTATACACATATTTCCAAAAGAAGTGTTCTGATCCACTAGGAGATACTCACTTAGCCCTAAATTTCTATAAATTATTAATGCAAAAGGAGACTCAGTCTGGTTTAAAACCCTTCCCCTCCGTGGTCCACAGGGAATTCAGGTGACATTCTTGGAACTCGCACTAGAGCAGAAGGCAGCTTCCTTCCCCCAAGTCTTGCCTTAGAGCCTTAAAAGAGGTTAAATATGAGCACTTCCCTTCTTATTGTCTTAGAAGGAAGTGTGAAGAAGAAAATGTGAGAGGAGACACAGACGAAACTGAGAAGATAATCACAGAGAAAGCAAAAACAGCCTGATCAGGAGAGAACCAGGGTACGGCCAGTCTCAGAAGACAGAGAGGACAGGGGCCTTGGTTCAAAAGTAAACACCAGAGATTCATTCTACAAAGCACCTTTGTAGCTTCAAAACACTAGCAATGTGCATGAATGCTAAAATTCATTTTTAAGGTAACCATTTATTATGTTTTCTATACTAAAGACCAGCAGTTTCGTTTCACTGTGGAGAGGGAAATCTGTATTTACATGACTGACAGAGATATGTACAATGCAAAGTACTATCAACAACAGCCTAAGGCTGATAATCTAACAATTTCCATTTTCTGAGCCATGATATTAACAAACCTCTTGTGTCATCGTAATCCTATTGGCAATCCTTCCAGCCCCAGAGCTGGAAGAGAATCTGCGAGATACACTCTTGAATTTCTCAGTGCTCTCCTCTCCTCGTCCCACTCCCTGGAATCGAAATTGACTGAATACAGACCAAGTAGTATTGGTAGACGTGTCCCTCCGCTCTCCAAGCAGACATTCTTTATCACGTCAGAGTATAATAAAAATTCTTTATATTCATCATAATCATTCCTTTTTTCCCAGTTTCTTATTTGAGGTCTAAACTAAGAATTATGAAAGAAAAATGTAGTAATTCATAAATATAGGTTTGCAATTCCATTTTTTGGACAGGTTTGAGAACAGATTTTTGCCTACTAAAATTTATTCAGGAACTTAACTGGACAATATAAACAAGGGTTATAAGGACTCACAACTCTTTCCAGATTATTCTAAGGTCCCATTGGCTACCTACTCTTGGTCTATATAATGATCTTCATGTTTACTTCGATGACCTCAAAGAATAAAACATTAACTCATGACATCAAAAAGTGGTACTTCAAGCTGGACAATAAAGCCATGAGTTTCTAAATTTCGATCTATTACTGTGGCTCATGGCTTAGGGCCCCAGTTACCTGGGGCTTGAGCTATAAATCTCACAGCTCTGATTCCAAGAAGTTCATCAAGAGAAATATTTTCTAGCCATAACATGAGAAGGTTTAAGATTTCTTTCCACTCAAAAAAAAAAAAAAACCAATTTAAAAGAACTTCCAAGACCACAGAATGCTGTTAAACAACAATTAGGGTGATTCCTTGATTACATTCACTGAAGATGCAAATGTTTTCTTTTCTGGTTGACACACAAACATACTATCTTCTACTCCTATCTGTGGCAGACATTACTAATTAATCACAGCATTTGTGAAAAATCACTATCATAACTATCATAACTCCAAATTCCTTTCTATTTGGGAATGGAAGGCATAAAGGTTCTCTTTAAAGAGATTCAAAAGGATACTGAGTAACTGGCGAAGTGTTATTCTCTGTTACCAGAACAAGGACATCATGGTTCACAGCACAGATGGAAACACACCACAAAGGGATTTCCAACTAAACGGTTTTTTTCTATTATAAGGAGAGGAGACCAGATATGCTTTAAGTGGTATTTTTCGGAGTAGGTTAATACACTTGAACTCTGGCTTTGGCTTAACAAATACAGTGTTTGCTTAGGGTACATGAATATATGAGACTTTCACAGCGGAATTTTGGTTCATAGACTATGGTACAAATCCAGACCCTTCCCCAAACCATATCCTGTTAAGAGGTTGGGTCATCTTCCAACAATGAGGCAACCAAAAAAAAAAAAAAAACTTGCATATATACTTGGAATAAATTGTTATAGCCAGGATCTAAAGTGCCCCAAAGGCCTATAAGGTTTGCATTGTAAACACCCAGCAAAGAGGGCTATTGAAAGGTGATGGGGTGCTTTGAGGTCATTGGAATGTTCCTTCAAAGAGAATTGTGAAACCTACTGTGAGCTAAAACAAGCCTTTTCTCATTTTAAGTTGATTATCTCATGTACTTTGTTATAATAACAAAAGATTTGGTAACACATAATCCAAATGGCTTCTAGATGAAATATTTTTCCATAAAAGCTAAAAGGAGAACGAAAAAGTGATCATTTAAACATACTCAAGCCTTTTAAAACTTTTAAGTTCTTTATACTTTAAAATAATTAAATTTGAATTTCATAATGATCCAACTGGGATAAGAGTCAATGCTTTTTGAGGGCAGGACTCCCATCTCCTGCAGTCCTCGATAACATCTTTCATGATAAATCCTGCACCAAAGTTCACATTAGTTACACCATCTGCTGCCTCTGGGGAGAGAAGCCACACATTTGTACGTATGGCAACCCTCCACCACAGCACAATGACGACAATGAAGAACATCGACAAACTGAGCAGTTCAGGAAAATTGCATTTCCAAATTGTGTGCTGTTTTCCTTTTAAAGAAGTAAAATTATTAAATAAAATCTGTGAGAGGAAACAAATATTCTTCCTTGTAGCAAAATTAGGGATGCTTTTACTTTGTAAAATAACATTATTTTCAATGAGTGCATAAGTCTAATAAGCATTTCATAATTGTTATGAAGGAGCATCTATACGTGTGTGTGTGTGTATATATATATATATATATATATATATATATATATATATGCTGAAACACAGCTTTAGCTTTAAAATCTTTGCTAGATTTAGCTAAAAGTTAAAATGGAACAACTAATCAGCAAACAATTTTCCCTCATTTCATCTTCAGATATCCACTGGTAACTATAAATTGAATGTATGGTCACCTGAGAAGAGTCAGTTTGGAGCAGAATCCTGAACGTGCTGACTATTGGAGACACAGACCCGCCTCTCTTGGGCATTCCCACTTATGCACTAAATAGCAGACTGTGCCACTCCAGAACAGACTGTAAGAACAGAATGACAAAGAGCAAGACAAATCAGGTACACTTTTCCTACCTTACCAATGCAGCTATTAAACTAGCACATCTTGACACAAGAGTCATTAATCACATGACAAAAATGTCCTTAGGATCGTGCATCCACTTGAAGCTGTGCAAAATGAGGCAGGTTGGATTTTAGTAGCAGACTCCAAGGCCACTTGATCTATGCAGTGCAGGGCCCTGCAACTGTGTTACTCTCGTCCAACAAGCTACAGGCTCATATCAGGTCAAGATTTTGAAAGAAGGAGTCACACTCTTTCAACATTCTTCAGTAAAAGACCTGAGAGGACTATGCCCCACATCTTTACCGTCCTCCTTCCTGAACGCAGTCTGAAACTCTGTCCCAAGCAGCAGTACACACCCACTTATCTCTTTGTTGTGAATAGAACTAACTCAGCAGTCAGAATGTAGTGAAGAAAACCCTGCTTTGCTAAAATGGCATTTATGCCATGGTCCACCTGTATCACACAGCTTCCTGTCACTACAACCTGAGATAGGCAACTTAATAACATAAAGGGATTATTATCCATCCTCAATTCAGAGATTTCAGTTGTTGGTTAGGTGCCTGTGGTGAAACAAGACATTGTGCAAGGGAATAAATAGTATGGAAAAGCTTCTTAGTTCATGGTAATATGGAAGCAGAAGGGGCTGGGTTCTAAGTGTACCTTTGCAGAGCAATTCCTTCTGCTAGGCCCTGCTTCCCATCAGCTCCACTACTGTCCAAGGAGCACATGCTGGAGAGCTAGCTTCCAACACATGAGCCTTTCAGGGACATTTTGGGTGCAAACCATAGCACCAATATTCCCACGCTTTGATGTCATGTGTGCTGAACTCTGATCACAATGCCTCCGACTTAGGCTGTATTGTACTCTCCCATCTCTGACACAGTACACCTGAGAGAGACAATATAAAGGAGAAAGGATTCATTGTGGGTCCTCTGTTCTTATTATGGTAGCGGAGTTCATCAAAGCAGAAGTATGTGGCTGAAACCTCCTATCCTGACAGAAATGACAGAAATTTCTGGTTACTACCAAAAGCAGGTACCCTGCGCCCCTCCCCCAAGCCCCCACAAGCTTGACCCTTAGTTGTCTCCATCTGCTTACTACATCCCATGTCCCAAACATTCCAGAACCCTCTAAAATACTACAATTTGCTGATGTGAACCTACGTACAACATTTGTTGTCAAATATAAGGTGTACTGATAACAGTTTATTCGACATTTTCTGACGTTCTCTCTACTATTTGAATCGTCCCTCTACTATAACCTTCTGTTGCAGTTCTATAGAAACTTGGTGAACCCTTGTGATAGCTATCTCCATTGCTTTGGTTTATAAGATATTTACCTACATCTGACTCTGAGGTCTATGAGAGCAGGAGCTGTTGATTTTTCTGTTTGTCTGCTGTGCACAGTGACTGTCTGATGAATACACAAATAAGCAGCCCCACATCCCCTCACCCAGTGTCTTCCCTGCTGCACTGAAGAGCAGGACAGAACTTTTTAAAGCAGCCTGGTATATTTTTGTGGGTTATATCGTACTCTTCTCATGTCTGTCAGAAAACATTTTCCCTGAACAATAAAATACCAAGCATCTAGACTCCTTTATCCAAACTTACTTGTAGGGAATGCTAAGTCTTCACAAGCCTTTACAGTTTGACATGTTGACACGGACAAGTAGCTCTTCATCTCTGGATTTGGGTTGAAGCTGATATAAACAGCAAAGGCATAATACTGAGAAGAAAGCCTTCTGGACATGTGGGTGGTAAACAGCAGAGCCTTTTCCCAGTTCCTGGTGCCATTACACATCTGGCCAGAATGCCAGACCTCAGGATTCTTACTGTTACTAGGTTTAACTCATTAGCCCTGAGTGGTCATTTTATAAAAATGGATTCTCAAGCTTCCCAATAGCAGGAAACTAAAAGCCTTTCTTTGTAGCTATAGAAAGGCTTTGTAGAAAAAATGAATATTATATGTTTTTATATATTATGTAAATCTCAACATTTGTCCTTTTTCTCACTTAAAAGAGAAAATATTTAGAAATGGACTCCTAGGTATGTTAGGGTAGGAATGGCACTTACAGAAAGAGGAGGTAATACAGTTCTTTTAAGCATCATACTCATGGTGAGCCTTGAAAGTACCACAGTATACTTGGAAAATCATCAATATGTCATATACAAAGGAGATGAACAGTATTATTAATAGTTGCTCATATTTGCTATAATTTTTACTTATATTTATGATATATAATTTTATCTCAAAATTATATCATAAGGAAATATCTTCAAAGGTATCACATGATCTAGAATAAAGTTTTGCATCAAAATAAATATATGAAAAGTATTTGTTCCCTCAGGTGGCATCACAAGGTATGTTCTAAAAGGAAGCAATCCCCGTACAACACATTTAGGCTAGAACCTGAACATGGACCTAATGGCTTCATTTTCTTAAGAACATGCTTTATGGTGCCAGTCACAAGCAGGAGGCACTGGAGATGGCCTCACCCCAGGGATGACAGGTGTCAAATGTATTAGTGATGCCACAAGATGACAAATGTCAAAGATTATCATGGATCACTTCATTTGTGGATGCCCTGGGATTTTGGACAATGGAGGTGCTGAGATTTCTGGATACAGGAGAAAGACTTAATGATGATCATGGGTTAATCCTAGATGAGCAGAACTGAGAGACGGCGAGAGGTCAGTTGAGCGAAGCAGAGGGCTTCTTTTGTTTTGTTTTTTCTTTCCTTTCCCTTTTCCTTTCCTTTCCTTTTTCCTTTCCTTTCCTCTCCTCTCCTCCCCTCCCGTCCCCTCCCCTCCCCTCTCCTCCCCTCCTTTCCTTTCCTTTCCTTTCCTTTTCATCTACACAGAGTTCTCAATTGCAGATTTGAGGAAGTGCTCAACTCCCCAAGAGTCCTTCATTCTGTTCACTGTATGAGCCCCTCCCCCATCAGTGGCCTCCACTCTCTCTCAGTATACCATGAGTCGACTTGTAACTGAGGGAGAGTGAGCACCCTGCCATGGTTATAACATACTGTGTAAGGATGGCTAAAAAAAGAACAAAAATTAGCTTTTAGAAGAGCATGGAGAAGAGGGGAAATGAGTGGATAATATGAATTAAATTCCATGTGTTTCACTACAAGGAGCCAATATTATAATTTTTAGTTGACAAATTTGTAAAACAGAAATGTGGAATATCCCTTAGATGGCTTATAATCCCAAATTAATAAAGCCAAATGTTTCATGCATTTACAAGTGGAAAGAATTTTATGTGATTGAAGAGCCAGAGAGAGGTATTTTATATTCTATATTTGATCAATTTTATCATTTGAAATAACATATGTATATATTTTATATTTTAGAACAAAATAAATTTCAACATTGACATAAATATTCAGAGTACTAAATTACCTTGATTTTGAAAGGCTTTCTCGAAGACTTCATTGTATGAGCAAAGAGAACACATTTAGAAATGGACCCCTAGGTATATAAGGGTGGGAACGGCACTTACATAAAGAGGAGGTAATACAGTTCTAAGCATCGTACTCATGGTAAGCCTTAAAGTACCACAGTATACTTGGAAAATCATCAATATGTTATATACAAAGGAGAGGAACAGTATTACTAATAGTTGTTCATATTTGCTATAGTTTTTAATTATATTTATGAGATATAATTTTATCTCAAATTACATCATAGGAAAATATCTTCAAAGGTATCACATCCTCATTTTATGTTGCTAGCAACATAAAGAAAGTGTGATTGATGATTAATATGCCTTCAAGCTGTCCGCAATATTTTCATTTTCACTCAGACTGAATCAATGGGCCTACTCCCGATAGAACCTGTGTTAAATCTTTTTACAGGAGACTATGACAGAGGCTTTGGAGTCAGAATAGTATTTGACAGGGGAAATACTTAAAGAGTAGCCATTGAAAAGAGAGTGTGCAAGCAAGTTTTAAATAGCTTTTGATCCATTCAAGAACCCCAAAGTACCAGTATGTGAATGCATAATTAGGTAGGTGAAAATTTATTACAAAGTAAATTTTGGTTCAATCTGACAAGCAAAAATTCTCCCAAGGCTGCTTTTGAGAAAATTATTATGCCTTCCTTTCATCAAAATGTTGCCAATTCAGCATTCCTGTCAATAGCATTTAACGTATTTATTTAGGTTGTCTATTTTCTCAGTCAAGGAATGGAGGCCTTGTGTAAATTGCATCCTTGTTAACTTACATAATTCAGTTATTTAATCTTGCCATATATAAGAACCTGTTTTCCATATCCACTATGTCCTCCTACCTCAGAGTCCTTAATGACCTTTAATAGTTGTACGTTCCTATTACTGTATCAAGACACTGGCGATCTTCTCAAATCCCTAGTGAACGTCCAGTCCCAGCCCTGAAGCCAGTCCAGTCCATGTCCATTCTCTTTCAATGTTTCAACAGAGAGGTCTCTCATTCTCAAAAGAATTATAGATAACAAAAACAAAATTGGACTTTTAGTAAGAACTATGGAAAATTAGTAAATAACTTGAGTCTTATTACATTAGTTATCACGTGTGTTGGTAACACTATAAGACCCATCTTGTAAAACTAGAGTACTGTGTTGCTTTATGATGGGGGAGCATTCTGAGAAATGTGTCATTAGGCATTTTGTAATTGTCCTAAGATCACAGAGTACACAAGCTAAGAAGACTTCACTGTTGGTGGTATAGTCATATCTCATAAGAATCCACCATATAAGTGGTCCTGGGCCAACTGAAATGTTCTTCCGTCCATCAGGGTTTCTGTATGTTCCCTAGAAAATTGTTACTTTATTTCAAATAAATTTCTTGACCCCAGTAGATGTTTGAGAATGTGTTGGCTAAAGCAGAGCTCTATAGAACCATTAGACAAAAGTAGTCACAAACATGAATTGAAATCAGAATCTTATCCCATTATTTAGAGTTCTGTGACTCTGTGACTTGCCTTTATTACTAGTAAAATAATAATGTCATTGATGTATAAGTTTACTATAGGATTATAGTTAACACATGTTTGTGAAACAAGTTCAGTTTTTCAAGCCATAGTCACTGCATTGTCTTCACTATCACAAATATTGATGCAAGAAGTATACAGCTCAAAAGAAGAAAGAAAGAAGAGGAAAAGGAGATAACAGGAGAGGAAAAGAGAAGAGAGGAAAGGAGAGGAGAGAGGAGAGGGGAGGGAAGAGGACGGGAAAGGAGAGGAGAGGGGAGGAGAGGGGAGGAGAGGGGAGGGGAGGAGAGGAGAGGGGAGGAGAAGGGAGAAGAGGAAAGGAGAGGGGAGGAGGGGAGGGAGAAGGGAGGAGAAGGGAGGGGAGGAAAGGAGAGGGGAGGAGAGGAGAAGAGCAGAGAGGGGAGGGGAGAGGACAGGAAAGGAGAGGAGAGGGGAGAAGAGGGGAGGGGAGGAGAAGAGAGGGGAGGAGAGGGGAGAGGAGGAGAGGAGAGGCGAGGAGAGAAGGGAGAAGGAAGGAGAAGGGAGGGAAGTAAAGGAGAGGGGAGGAGAGGAGAGGGAAGGGGAGAAGGGATAAGGAAGGAGAAGGGAGGGAAGTAAAGGAGAGGGGAGGAGAGGAGAGGGAAGGGGAGAAGCAGAGCAGAACTGACCCGGAGTAGGAAGTACTGCATAAATCACCAGACAGAAGTAAGGATTGCTCCATTTGAGGACCTGCTGCCATTTAATATCTGTGGCCTTGGCCATGATATTTAATGCTTTGCAATGTCCTTCATACCTGTCTTTCATTACATGTTACAATAAAAGTCAAGGTATAATTTTGTGAGAATGTTTTATATACTACAAAGAACCGACATACATATTTCTCACAAGAGTGTATTCATGAGTCTGTTTTGTTAGTGTACCTTCAGCTCCAGAGTTAAATTTATTCATCCTAAGTTTATATATGGGAATCTCTTTGAAAACACCATGATGCTGTAGGAATTCTGGATTGGAGCATAGTTTTCTGTCTAAGAAAACAAAACAAGGCGAGAATAACTGAGGCTGAACCCTTTTGGTGGAAGTGAGGGAAATTGGTCCTCTGTGGAGTGGAAACATGACAAAACAAACAAACAAACAAACAGAACAGAACAACAACAACAAAAAAAACCAGAATCAGACAGCAGCAAATAGCTAAACAGTAAATCTGAAAGCCATGGTATAGGTAATGCGTGCAGGAACTGGTAGATGTATATTCAAAGATCTGCAGCTCCTCTTTCCTTAATCCACTTCTCCATAAGCATGCAGCTTGCTGCTCTGCCAGCAATTTACTGCTTTAAGCCACCATAAACATTGCATTAACAGCAATGGTGCCTACTAATGGCCACTTGGGAGTGCAGGCTGTGCAATTTGAGGCCGGAGACAATAATTCCTGCTCTCTATCCATGGTAGGGCACACACTATCATTTGATACAGGGTAAAGTCTCTTAATATTATTAAAGGCAAGCAAATCCACAGATCAACTGCTCCTTTTCCACACATTTTCTAATCTTGCTTTCCTCTCAGACTCATGGTTATTGTCCACCTGGAAAAGCCCCAAAGTGCTAGCCAGAAATCTGCCACTACCACCCCTTCGGCTGTTCCTGCCATCATATTTAATTGTGTTTGCTCAACTTGAAGCCAAACTCATATGCAGTATATTTAGACAGTTAAAATAGCACAGCACTCTACTATTCACAGACATTTTTCAACACAATTCTTGGGAACTCATCTGAGAAAATAAGGTAAAGAGAGAGAAGCAACATGGATCTGTCCCACAGACATGGCAAACAATATCACATGGCAAACTGGAGCTTTGCCACAGAGGGAGGAACACAGCCTTCCATGTCCGCTCCAGAAATGCAGTCACTGCCTCCACTCTGTGCACCAAATTTATTGTAAAGAGAGAGGATGAAGGTAGAATTGGAATAGTAAGGAGCAGACATAAGAACTTTTATTATTTCAAAAGATCAGTGTAGAGTTATAGTGCTTACTCTTCGAGA
Source organism: Apodemus sylvaticus (assembly GCF_947179515.1). Classification (NCBI taxonomy): domain Eukaryota; kingdom Metazoa; phylum Chordata; class Mammalia; order Rodentia; family Muridae; genus Apodemus; species Apodemus sylvaticus. Next base: position 84,489,175 of record NC_067487.1, read on the forward strand.
GCACTAAAGGGAAATGTGTAGAACTGACCTATGTGCTGGGTCTCTGAATCTCCAAGTTTCTGTAATGTCAAACATGTTAAGATACGTATATCATTGATACACATTCAGGATGTATGTGTATCAATGATATACATAATCTCGTAAGATAAATCTCGATAGATACATAAATCTCGTAAGATTTCTGATACTTCTGTTTTTTCAAATGCCTCAGAAAATAAATCACTAATAATTCATTTGCAAAGTCTAGACTAGATACTGTTGGCAGCTATCTCCACCTTGAAGTTTATCCCTCATAGGTTTAGTGATATCTAACAGACACAGACCCTTTCACTCAAATGTTGAAAGACTTATGAATCTCAGAGAATGAATAAGCAGGCTTTGTTGTTGACAGGGTAGTGACTTAAAGTGGGCCAATTAATCAAAAATAAAGACAAGCTTCCTGTTCTTTTAATCTCAGCCAAATTTCACATAATAAAAATAATAAAGATAAAGCAGACATTTCAAGCAGAAAAATTAGAATGAAACTGACTTCTATCAAAAGTTTGAAAGTGTGGAGGAAAAATATACAATGGTATCTTTTTTCATTGAATATCATCTAACAGAGAACATTTCGTATACCTACATGGCCATTTATATAGAATCACATTTAGGGACATCCCACCCTGTGCTCACCTGTCAGGAGCCAACTTTTTCCTGTCTATTCCTTGTCCTCATTTATTAATTAATATTTTAGCGAGTGCTACTTGGAGCCCACTATGTGCCAGGACTGTCCCAGGCATTGCTCTTACTGTTAAAACAAGGCAGCTGTGGTGCTAATCTTATACCGCTTATACTTTATTGTAAAGCATAAGATTAAAATAATTAAATAAAAATTTAGATTTCAGATTATAATGAGCTAAACCTCACAGAGAGCAGAATGTAGGGTGACACATGTGGTCCTTTAAAGTGGGTAGTAAGGAAAGCAGAGTCACTGACAGAAGGTAATATTTGCCTCAGACAGCATGGTGGTGGTCTTGTAAACTGCTGAGGAAACTTACTATGTCAAATAATATAGAGAGAGCATCCCAGGTACGTGAGGAATGCAACCTACAGAGTATTGTGGATTAGAGAGAGCATCTTACATGTGAGGGTACTGATGGAACACAGGGCACATCCCTGACAAGGACTGAGGGGGGCACTTTAAGCCTTATTCTGCCTTTGGCATCAGTACAGAACCAGCCTGTACAATGAAAGCCAAAATTATTCTAGATATAGGCGTGTCTGGCACCCATATTTTTCTTGAATACCTTCAAACTACCTCCTAAGTATTCAACTTGGACTACTTATCTCAGAATGTCCTCTTGGTTCTTGATGCTTTCTCCTTGGTTGTCCTAGTAGCTGTTTTGTCTAGCCTCAACTATTGATTTAGGCCTAGAATTACCATAAACTTGGTCTGGAGTCTACAACTATTTTTTTTATTTCTGTAAGTATAAATTTATTTAATTTAGAAGCAAATAAAACATAGGGTCTTATACATTACAAGAGTAGTCACCATCTCCCTAGTGTTCTAACTTGACTGAAGTGTCACTGGACACCTTCCTGCATCCTTGCTTACAAATATTTTAACACTTTTGGCATATAAACTCCATGGAGTAGTTAAATAATTTCATTCTATCTGTATGGAAATCTCTAGACAAAAATGAGCTCCTGGGAGCCCAGGAGCCCTGCTTTCTCATGCTTGTCTGTTAGGTCACAAGAGAGCTTAGAAAGGAATCATGTGAGTGCAGTGTTTCTAAACATTGTTTATATTTGTATATTGACTTCAGTGTGCTCCATAGCATTATGTCTGTAGACAACAGTCACAGTCTCATTTATGCACATAAGGCACAATCAGTACAATGTTATTTCCAAGAAAAGGAGCAGAAAAAGAGTTAGTTGTTCATGTCGTTGGTGACTTGGCAAGGACCGAGCATACACAGCTAAGCTGCTCTGTACTCCTCGCTTTGGCCTTGCCTAGCACTAAGGAGATCCTGAAAGCAGGGACTCCATGCAGACACTGGATGGGGTGCATAGCCCGCATACCAGGGGTCCTTGTTCTGCAGTCTCACTTTCCAAGATGTACCTTTCAGATAATCAACACTATTGAAAAACTCAAAACACTTTTTAAAAGTCAACATTTTCAGATAGGTCAAAAGAGAGAGTGCTTCAGAGTTTTAGGGAAAATAACATAAACCAATTCCTTACTACCTCATTATCAATCCAAACTCATAAATAAGATTAAAATAGCTGAAGTGAATGCTGATACTATTCTAGGAGTCTCTCACCATCGTGGGGTGAATCAATTAGGCTCATTGTTGTGGTGGTATCTCATAGTTTTCAGTAGAATGCTTTTCATAGTCTTTAAAAATCCAAGGTTCTCACTAACATGAGAGTCTAGCTGCTTTTATTAAATATTCCTAAGTCGTTTTCAAGGGTACTGTTCTGACCTATTATTCCATAGTAAATCTGCAGGGTTCTCCCTCCTATTCCCTCTTGTACATATCTCAGGGAAATAGACTTTAATATCTAGTGATGTAACTGATATATATTATTAAAAATATACATATTAATCACAGATAACAATACAAAATTTCAGCTAAAACAAATTTCTTAGGCTTGGATAAGTTTTGAAGGATGTACTGAACTTAGAGTACCATTTAGTTGATTAGAAACAGAAATTCCTAACTGAGGAAAAATTAGGAAATTATAATGGTTAATCTGCATAAACTCAAAACTTTCCAAATAGCAGTAGGCAAAAGTGTGTCTTTGCAAAAGTGTCTTTCCAAGTAAAAATGTAATGTTACATACACACCATATAATTTGGTACAAGAGGGGATCTGGTCTCCTTTCAGCAGCCCATTCCTCATTTCCATATAAGCTAGGGACAAGACCAGAGTACTTCCTCCAGATCCTGGAGTGAATGGCATGAGGCTGCGAGCTGGGGGAAAGGCTATGTCATTCAAAAGGAAGCTAGACATTTCTGCAACTTTGTCCTAATAGGTGAGGAATCTTCATTTACAGGCAAAATATTAGAATACTATTGTGACCATATATCTGGGGTATAACTTTTAATCATCATTCATACATTGGTGACTTTTTGTTGGTTTTTTTGTTTGTTTCTTATGAACTCTCATTTGGGAACTACTTCAACCTCCCTTAGATATTCTCCTAACATAAGCTAATATTTCTGAAGGATCAGACACTTCTATGTTCTTTTCATTTGTTTTATAAGGAAATAGTATTCGATATTTTTGCAATATATGGAGACACACCACAAAGGTTAAACAGAAATTGATTCTCATACTTAGTTGTAAGCCTAACGTTGACATATGAACAAAAAAAGTGCACGTATGTGTGCATTTGGTTAAAGCCACGTGCAAGCAAAGGCACAGTAAGATAGTGCCAAAGTAAAACCTCCATCTGGACAGTCTTGCGTCCATTTGTCCTGAGTACACTAGCTGATTTGTTCTGCCGTTTTGCAGGCATTCGTGAATTTCTGTAAGCAATGATAAACTCTGATAATGACTTTCTGGTCAGTAATTTTTGTGTTTATAATACCGAACTACTCAAATATACAAAGTCAAAAATATTTAACACAGAACCAACTAATTTTGCAACTTCATTATGGAAAACAGAATTTGGAAGATGTACCTATCCTTAGTCATATCTTTTAAGATGAGCAACTCGTGAAGCAAAACAAGAGATTACCCTGCAAATAAAATGCTTTCACTTCTCTCAAAACTGACATTCATCCTACACCCCCGGCCCCGGAGCTCAGACTTATCACCTGTTTTTGAGTAGTGCGCCGAAGGTGATCTTATTCAGTCCTAGGTAATTTGGCAGCAAGTTTGACCAGTCCCAGCACCATGTCGCTGTAACCGCCTGTTCATAAATGAGAAGACACTATTGTTAGTTATTAATCAGAATTAATATGATCAGTAAATTAAGGCTCCAGCTGTGATACACTAACTAGGAAGGAGGGGGCTCAGAACAAGGACTTCAACAGATAACATCAATCATGTCCACAGAAGGAGGTGTTTATTCCAATAAGACAGCAATTAATTTGAAAATCCATTGGGGGATATAGTCATTATTTATAAAAATATAAATCAATTTCTTGATTTATTATTTTTCCAAGTGTTAAGAGCATTTGCCCCACGAATTTCGCTGTGTGGGGGACTCGGAGAAGGGAGCAGTAGCTCACTCTCTTGTTGCCTGGCCTACAGCTGTACAGCTTGATTTTTAGTATCTAAGTGTGGACTACACAAGAGATCTTGCTAAGTCCCAAGCCTTAAACTAAGGCATGGCTTAATTAAAAGGGTACACTATTGTTTTTGTTGCTGTTGTTGTTAAGAAAATGTTCTAAAGGGAACATTATAAGGACTTCCAAGCGTAAATAACATATATGATTCTTGTCTTGCAACAGATAATTTCACAGCAGAATCAGGAGAAAAATTACTGTGATAAGTAATCTAATAATTCAGAACTTGGTTAGTATGATATTTAATATTACCATGATATTATTAAATGAAGTAAGAATGATTTAATAGATACAATAATTATTCATGATTTAGAGCAATTTATTGTGCAGTATAAAAAAGCAGCCAATAATCTATACTTTATGCATTATGTTTAAAAGTCTTACAGAAGCTTTTGCTCTGCGAAATTAAGTGGTTTCGATAATAAGACTCCGGCATGATCTTTGAAATCTAACCAGAGCTATCCCTTGTCAGTGCTGATAAATCGAGCGCTACAACCCTGTCACAGAGCAGGAGAATTCGCCCCGGGTTGTCAGCATTTGAAGGTCTTACTCCACTTCAGTATTGATGAATGTGGAGGGAGGGTGTACCAGGCATGGTTAAAGTATTATCTGCATGCCAAATTAGGCTGGAGACTTAATTCTTATTTTCATCAGCACTCTAGGTCAAGCAATCCTTCTCTTCTGCCCTGCTAGTTCAAGTTGTCTATCAAGAAGGTTCTGAGAAATAAAGGAGAGGAAGAGGGAGGGAGGGAGGGAGGGAGGGAGGGAGAGAGAGAGAGAGAGAGAGAGAGAGAGAGAAGGAGAAGGAGGAAGAAGGGGAGGAGGAGAGGAGAGTAAACAAATCAAAAGAGATTCTATCTGCATATTTTGTGGAAAGATAATCTTTTTAATGAAATTACTGAAGAGCACAGCTAAAGAATGACAAAGATCTGACTTTAAAAAAATAAACTGTATTTATCATGCTGGCTTTATTCTAAATGTTTTTGCCTTATAGTCATTAGGAAATCCATTTTAAATTTGGAGATGTGTCTAAGGTTATAAAAAGCAAATTTATCTCATGCCAGTTATACTAGAGGCTCAATGCTTTATAGCTCATTTAAAGTGTGTTCTCATTTACCCAGCACATGCACAGAAGCAGAGAGATACTGAGCACACATGTGTGCTTAGGGAGGGGTCAGACTGTCAAGGGAGGGCTGGAGGGCTGGATGGCGAGCTGCCTGGCTCTGCGGGCCTTCTGCAGAAACAGGGGCACAGATGCCGCCCCCAGCAAAAGTGAGGTGCTATGGATTAAACACATGAATCAGCTTCACACAGAAATACAGTAAAACAACACAAAATGTTTTGTACAGGCCACATAAACATAAATTTTTTCTTCTTAAACAAAAAGTGGGGGTGGGGGAGACTATGCATACTTAAATATAGGTTGTGTCCTCTTACTTCTGACACACAGAAGCCATACATTTAAGTTACATTTTACACTTAATTTCTACATACCTGATCTAGCATGCTTTCCCTGAACACCTTATGCACATGGAAAGGGTTAAAAGCAGGAGGCTGATCATCATTCCTCAAGGTCACCTTCAATGGTCGGATGGGTAGTGGCTTTTCTTCTGAACCATTCATAGCCAACAGTTGTTCTTTTAAATATTCCTTCAAGGACAGACATTCTGGTCAGAATGTTGAGAAGTAAATTCTTTTTAAAAATAAGGTGGTCTATATTCTGGCTTACCATTCTAGTGCGTTATCTGGATTGTAGTATACTGCTCACCTCAGGAAAAACACACACTCAGAAGCACACACATAGCAGTGTACATATCACTATCATAATATGCCTATCAAAGCCAAGTTAAGCCTAATGCATTGCATATTTTTAAAAACATTGAACAAATCCTCACGAGATGAATGAGTGCTCGGTATGTCACAATCTTTTGCACTTGCATTGTTCCGTCATTGGCTTCATATGTCACATGTCTGGCTACCAACACATAACTCCAGGGCCTAACTGTGCCCGGGAAAGACTGCTTGTTCATTCATTAAATACACTTGCTCCCTACTTTGGGCTCAGCTGAGCAGTAAGCATCCTGAGTGAGTCTGATTCTGTGTGGGATTATTTATAACGCAAACTCCTACACACTTAATTTCCATGCTGTGGACTGAAAACTATCAAAGCTGAATAGAAAGTCAAAATATGTAATTTTAATCATCGAAGTGCTGGTGCAGTCTTGGACAAGAAAAGAGTCTCCAGCATTATAGCTCACTTGATGCCCATAAATAAGTAAGGCATTGGCCTTACTTATCCTAGTCTGTTTTATGGGACTGTTTCTTGATGGCAACAGATTAAATTTAACTAGAAGAGTTACATCAACCTAACCATTGCTTGCTATTAATAAAGCCATTTAATAAGTAAAAAAGGTTTGCCTGACTTGACTATAGCACAGTATGTGCTTCCTCGCCAGCTTCTCAGCTCGCACACATTTGGGAATGTTAGAGCTCCGAAGCATGGCAGGGCTCCTCCCCCCGGAGGCTTGCTACCTTGTGAGCTGCACAGGGAACAGCCAGTGCCCAGCCAAGGAGCTTGTTAGGATCTCAGCCGTTGCCCCAATCATCCACTAGCTGGAGTTCTGGGAGTGGGAAAGCAGTTGAAAGTTTGAAATATTCTGGCCCAAAACCACACTCAATGTTTGCCTCTGAAAAGGCAGAGAGTAGGCCTCAGGGCTCATGCAGTAAGCTGTAGACATAGGACAAGAAGCCATACATCTAGTCTTGGCTTGCTGTGCTTGTGTGTGTGTGTGTGTGTGTGTGTCCCTATCCTTTCATGAATGTGCGACATGTACATTATAGAAGGCACATTTTAGATTCTAAAATACTAAACATCTAAATAAAGTACTACTGTAGTTATCAATTGTGGTGATTTCTGTTTTTTTTTTTTTTACTCTATATATTCTTTATTTACATTTCAAATGATTTCCCCTTTTCTGGCTCCCCACTCCCCAAAAGTCACATAAGCCCTCTTCCCTCCCCCTGTTCCCCCATCTACCCCTTCCCACTTCCCTGTTCTGGTATTGCCCTATACTGCTGCACTGAGTCTTTCCTTAAAAATCAGTTTCTTGGGCTAGCTAGATGGTTCATTTAATAAAAGTACTTGGTACATAACATGGTAATCTGAATTTGATCTCTGAAATCCACACAAAAGTGAAAGGAAACACACAAATAACATACAGGTACACACATGATAATAAAAAAACAACAGTGTCTTGGGTCTGTAGAGTTGGCATAGTGGACAAAAGAGCCTGCTACACAAAACAAAAGCCTGAATTCAGAAGCCAGTATGTACCCAGAAAGCCAAGCATGGGCCCATACCCCTCCTCCCATAGCAATGGGGTCTCAAGGCAAGTGGCCGTGACAGCAGACAGAAAGGATGACAGATTGAGGAAGAGTTCTCAACATTTCCATTGCTGGAACCTAAATTTTCATGAGTCCCTCATGTTGTAGGGACCCCCCAGTCATAAAGCTATTTCACTGCTACTTCCCTGAAGACTATTTCCCACATTCTCAGCACTGCTTGACAGTTGTAGCTCTTTGCATAGGGTTGCGCGCTGTGGCATTCGTCAGCTGTTGTCCTTGCTCAGCTCAGGAGGTCAGGAGGTCACGCTGGTGAAACTATGGCGGCTCTAACATACTTAGTAGACAATATGTAATCAAACTTCTCGATCCTCTTCAATTCCGTCCTCCAGCTTGTGATGCCACATAACCAAAGCTTCGCAGGTCTACAAACTATAAAATCTGCCTCAGTCCTCACAAGGATTTCTTTACCAATCTGGCTGACAAGATGGATGTTTCACTGATGAACAAGACTTTCAAAGGAAGGACTTTCAGTCAGCCCTAAAGAGAGCCCACAAGCAGAACCTGGGTATGATCTAACAACCCTTCAATCTCAACACTCAAAGGGCCAAGGCAAACAGGCCTCTGTGATTTCAAGGCCAGTCTGGTCTACACACCGAGCTTGAGTCCAGCCAGAAAAACAGTGGGACCCTGTTTTAAAAAAGAAGAAGGAGGAAGAGGAAGAAGAAGCAAGAAGTAGAAAATCATAAGCTCAGTGTTTTCTTGATGACTTTGAGGCTTTTTAAAATCACATATAACTTTACCAACCTAAGAATGATGCTTGCAGAAAAAGCTATGCCTCTCTTTAGAAACATCCTTCATTTCTACAAATACCAGACTTCACCTGGTATTTGTCAGCGGAATGGGCCACAAACCCACAATTCCAACTACAGCTCTCATCTCTACATTTCAGAACTGAACTGAGTTTATGAGGCATGTTATTGTTTAAATCATATAAATAAAACCTACATTGTTTCAAGAAGCCTTTTTCTGTACATACAGAACAGCAATGGCTAAATAGGTTCTATTAATAATGCAATATTGAGTTTAGTATTGACTTTAAGAAGTATTATCACCTCCTTGGCTAACCCTTAGCTGCCAGCAGACGCTGCCTCAGGCCAGTACACACCTAATTGCTCAGTAAAAAGGCCATTTCCCTACCTCATTGAGCTGCATGATGTGATAAATTTGCTGCAGGTACTTGCTGCCACCTGGTTTGTGGCAGAGATCCAGGACCATCGCGTTTGTTTTCTGCTCAGTCAGTTCAAGAGCAGCATCTCCTTCTGATCCTGAGTGTTCCTCTGCCCTCATGAATGCGCTAAACACAAAGAAAGAATATGTATCACTGACGAGGGACTGTAAAGACAGAGAGGATCAGAGACTGAGTGTGAGGAGCAAGTGTGCATCTTGTATTCAAAGCAGCCATGACAACTCTCTTCAGACAGGCAGGCCCTCCCATCCCACTGCAACTCCACTGCACAGGGCCTGGGAACAAATGCCTGAAAGCATTTTAAAGTTCTGTATGATTCTTTCGAAAAGAACTCTTTGTTGAATTTATACTCCTATCCATAAAATGCTTCCTATTACTGCAGTTGTTGAAATTATTCTAATCATAGGATGAAAACAAAACATTTCCTTTTAAAGAACATGTAAGAATTTGTATTTTCTCTTTGAAGACAAAAAGAATTACTGATGGCGGCAACATTTTACTCTTCTGTCTTTTGTACATTCCTCATCACACCTGTGCTAAACACGGTAAAGACTAATTAACATGTTGACATGGGGAGTCTGTTGTGCTATTTAGAAGCTGCATGCTTCAAGACCCCAGACTTAGCACTGAGCATTTTAAATTGACCTTTGACACCTGTTACCTTAACACACACACATACACACACACACACACACACACACATTATCTCTTATACTTATTTCTTATAAGAGACACTTAGCAAAAATCACTATTCTGGTTATTATTCCCTACCAAAAAGCTCTACTATTATCTAACCTCAAATGGGGGGGGCTGTTTTATACATGAAGTACTTTTTTTTTTTTTTGGTTTCTGAGTTTGAGAATTATTTGCATGTTTTAAGAAATGACAAAAAGTGAAAAAGTGTGACACGTTCAACCATGCTAGTGTAAACATCTGACAGTAATTCGCACTGTGTTCTCCACACAAACTTTCTTACTATAAATGCTATTAGACTGTGGTACACTTTGTGATCTAAGTATTTGTAGGCATGTTCATGGTTTTATACTGTTTCCCAGAATAAATGGAATTTACTGTGGTGTAATCAGCTCTATCCTGCAGTTCATTGCAGAGATTTTGCCATGATTATAAAATTAGTTCTGCTAAGAGTCAGTGCCATTGACCTGAAGACTCCAGATGATACCCAGCTGCTGGACATTAACTTTGATATTGCTTCCACATGCAGTTTCAAAACATCCCTCTCTCACACACACAAAGGAAATTTAAGACTACATAAGTCTTGCTCAAGAAAATAGCAAATGAAGTGACTCCTAGTGACTAAGAAATGCTCATTAGCTAAAACACATTTTAAAAAGACATTGTCACACTAAGAAAAATTTGCACATATCATTTTGAAACTGCATACATGTTGCAGGCCAAATTTCTTGTCAGGTTTTTCAAAAGATGACATTGAAAAAGTTGGGGCCCTCTGACAAAGGAGTGTCTCAGTGTCAGCCCCTGAATTGTATCCTTTCCTGTCCATCACTGTGCAGGTGAAGCAAATGATTGGATTCAGTCAATGCTATGATTAATGAGTTCCTCTCTAGATTTGGGACTGCCTATCAATCATGTCATTAGGGAGAATGTGCCCTGAAAGAGGCAGACCTTAGCCAAGGAATAACTGCATTAATCTTAATCTGTATATGCACCCAGCCAGCCAAGTCAGGGTCACCATGATGAAAAACAATAGTCTTCAACTCGACAAATTACTTTGCAAAGGCAGACATTTCTTTACTTTCGTAGCTGTGTGTTCTTTAGAATCTAAGTTGACTGTTTACAGCTTGAGAGTTACTACAAAATGAAGGTTATTTTAATGAATAGTAATGCTTTCCCGTGGTGCACAGGACAGGGACACCGACTGCGCCCTCCCTCCAACTGCAGTTATTTTCCTTAAACCAAAACTAAATCCGGATGCAAATGAAAGAAGCATGATCGAATGATATTACATACTTCCAAGATAATCTTTTTGAGTAATTTAACAGAAAAATATTTTAATTTAAGTTGTTGCAAACCATTTTTTATTTTAAAGAAAGCTGTGGTAAGGCTAAGGCAACCTTGGGCTATTGCAGACATACCGATTTGGAATGCATTTATACATTTTCCTTATAGTGAAGATCTATGAGATTAATTTATGAGAAGATGGGGACACACACAGCAGATAATCAATCTAAAATCAAGGTTAAGAAGAAAGCATACAAGCTCAGTGACCTTGCTATCTTCAATAAGTAGGCTGGAAAATATTTTAAAAATCAGCAAATCCTCATTTTTGCTGCATGTTGTAAGAAACAGCTAACTGAACTTTTGACTGTGACCTAATCTGACCCAGCTGACATCCTACTGTAGGAGATACTGAACGTGTTGGTGTCCTTTCAGAGATTAAGAATTACCTTTTGAGGGAAAAAAATAATTCAGGAATGACCAGAAGTGTTACTTTAAATAGATCTCATTCCTAGGCATTCTTAACCAGCAATATCATAAATTTTACTTCATAAACATAACCAGATCTGCTGGGCTTAGCCTTCTGTTTCTTCATATCCACTGCTATAAATAATGACATTTGACCTTAATCTTTTAGTCACTGGCTTCAACCCAGTAATCTGGTATTGAATGCAAAAATAAAGATGAAAAAGGTCACTCACTGTCAATGTTACTAAAGATTTTCCTAACTTTTATTATTATTCCTTCTCATTCACACACCAAAAGAAACTGTGTAGTTTTCTGTATAACTCGACCCAGAAAACCAGGGTTTCTTCATACTCAACACATTGACATGCATTAAGATTGATGAGGAAAATATACTGGTTACCAGTCTGCTAACCAGTGAATGCAATATATTTTTTGTCATTGACTTTTGGGATTTTTTTTTTTGTTTGTTTGTTTCCTTTTGTTTGTGTTTGTTTCTGAGATAGGGTCTCACTATATAGAGCAAGTCTGTCTCTTGAGTGTATACTACCACACCTGGCAACACACAATGTATTTTAACAAGCATTTAGAAGTAAAAGAAGTTTACTAGTCCTCAATTGGATGCTGAACATTTGTTAATTCATTATTCGAAACAGATCTGCCAGCATGGTGTCAGCCTTGAAACTGAAGCTTTAGGAGAGACATAAAACGATCTTCTCATGCCCGAGCTCCTCATCACTGCCATTTACAAGTAAGAGTAATCATATTTCAGGGGACTTTTCGTCAGCTCAGGCAGAAAGTGACTCGCATGCCTGCTGGCGCATGAGCAATGCTAGCCGGACGAGCAGCGCACCTTCCATGACTGGCCGGGACAGTGCAGCGCACCTTCCATGACTGGCCGGGACAGTGCGTGCTGGCGCTCACACAATGGGCTCATTTGGTAATGTGCTGAGCACCTGAACCAGATCCTTTTATCAACAGCATGCAGCTTTATACCCAGAGACTAGCCTCAACACCGGAGAACTCTACGCACATATTTGAATTCATTGGGGACCCTTAAAAATCTTTGCAGTGCCACAAATCACTTAGCTGCTGGTGACAAACCTATGAGAAGCCTGACATTTCACTACTGAAACAGCTGGGTGTGTTTATAGCTTGTGAGTGATATGCCCCAGTTACCCTCTGGGATTCTTACATTACCAGATGAATAATGTGTACCTTTTTGACAATCAGGTACACAGAAAGCAATAAAAAGCCTTTTATATCCATTAATTCTTTCTTAATTCAATCTGTGACCACTCCATTTACAAAATGCCTCTGGCTATGCACTGGATACCCAGTGGCACACTGAAAAGAAGTGAAACTAAACTCTGCTGGGTTGAGATACAGCCATTTTAATCAGGAACCTGGAGACGGAACCTGAGTCGCATAGAAGTCCTGCACATCAGCCGGTTCAGGTTTTACAGGGACATCTAATAGCCAAGTGTTCGGTGGGGCACTTATCATTTTCTGTTTTCCTCAAAGGCCCTGGGATGTTTTCTCGCCACATGACCTGGGATGTTTTTTTGCTGATGTCGCTGCTGTGTATTGGTGACTTCGGTGCTGGGAACTTACTGGGTGAAGCTGGCCGAGGCACGGGCACCGCCTTACCATTGGAAGCTTAGCGTCCTTGCTTTCAGAAGCTGCTGCTCCGTCCAGTTGGGTCTTTGCTGCTCGATGCTCAGGATGACCTTTTGGGTCAGCTGACTGGGCCTGCTTTGCTCTCCCAGGATACTTTCCAAACACAAGCAAATTAACCCCAGTTTCTCCTTACTCCATCTGTCCAGGGAGGAGCCTGTTAACCGTTCCACGGTGTTCCCGTCCTCAAATATCCGACATATAATTACAATCAAGTTCCAGACAAGCAGGCCAGCTTTCTTCAATTCAGCCAAGTTTTTTGACATTTTTCTCTCACATAGAAAAAAGAAGTATTTAATTGTGGGAGGCAAGCATGCAATCACCGTAGGTAACTTGCCGAGGACAATAGACACTGCCTGAGCAGCAAGTCTCGTGAAGCCTGGCGAGAAAAGGCAGAAAGGGTATGATTACTGTTCGCATTCTCAATCCATCACATCATGGCTTTCTGCTGGGTGGGGATTTCTAACTTTTGTGGAGGAAATTATCAAGATGAACAGGCTCTTAATGCTCTCCAACAGAGCTCTAGCAGGAACTCCCATACTTAAATTCTCAAAAATGTCAAGAATTATTTTTCCTATTAATGAAAATTAGAAAACATAGAATTATAATCTATGTTTATTTCTTTAAGTTTTACAGTATTGGGATGCTGCTAATGAATGAAGCAAAGGCCCACATGACCTTTGACACAACTGAGTCTTGCAGTCTGTGACACAAGTTTTCCAACTCTCCTCATGACTGAAGGCTCCCCTTCATTCATTCCTACCAGATGTGTCCCCTCCTCGGGGTGCATCTTTACGGACCATCCACCTCCTTCCTGTCGAAGTCCTAGGTCCCTCGCTTTGATGGGAAACCCTTTGTGCAGCCTCTGCTGAAGAACCTGTCAGCATCCAGCAATTATCTTATTCACTGGCTCATTCTTTATCTGTGACCGTTCCTAAAACACGAGGCCCACGAAGGCGGCATTGTATCCCTGGCACCTGCAAGGCAGAGCTGCTCAGTAACAATCCGTTAACTACCCGAGGTAACTGTTTGGTGTCTGTTTCTTCTTCCACGGTATTTGCGAACAGCCTCTAAATGTGGAACTTGCTTTGCAGTCCTCCATTTTTGTTTGAGGACTCTATAAGATGCCATTGCTTTTTGCTACATATCTTTGAATATATATATATATATATATTTAATGTCCTGTCTCTAGAGTTTCTCAATTTCTCACTAAGGCCATCTGAGCACTGGGTAATTTGTTGTTGGGTAAAGCTGTTCTGTATGTGGAGGAATATCTGAAGCACTTATGGTTTCTACTACAATGGAATAGTAATTCCACTAAATGCCAGTACCATCCCACCTTAGGTATGACAGTCAAAATATATCTCCTGGGAGCATATTTGGCCCTAGCTAAAAACTAATCTTTAATCTGATTTTGTGCTATCCTATTTATTTAATTTCATTTCATTTTAAGATAGAGTCTCATTCATCCTAGTTTGGGTGTAAGGTCTTTCTATAGACAAGGATGACATCAAACTTTGCATCTTCCTGCCTCTATTGGTGAGTGCGTGAACTTCCAGCCTTCTCTACCAGGCCTGGCTTAATGAGGCTCTGGGCCTCCAGTCTACGGTTTAAGAGCATGCTAGGCAGACACTCTTAAACTGTATCCCGTTATCTCTTCGTGTAGATGATTCCTAAACGCCCAGTCTTGGCCCTGCTCTGAGGCTGCAATGCTACACACAAGCTCGGTGCTGAGCATTCTGCTTCTCCGGTTTTCAGCATACAACTCAACACTACCAAACACAATCGCATCCTTCCAAACCAGAGTGTGTCTCTCCATGCTCCCTCCCTCTCTCCCCCATTTCCTCCTCAATGCTTCCTGTTCCTTCACACCCAACAAGAATCAGTACTGATGAACTTGCACACCTGTTCATCTCTGATATTCCACTTCTTGTTGAGACTTACTTGAGGTGCTGACCCAATTCAAGTCCCTTCTTATAAATGGTACTGCGAAAATGGCAAAGCAACTCCCTCTGACATGCCATTTTGCATTTTAAAATTATTTTAAATGCATTGTTAATTGAATGTTTGTGTATTACTCTTCTATTTTCATGTAGTTTCCTTAAAAGATTTTATTCTATGGGGATGGAGAGCTGATTCCGTGTTTAAGAGCACTTGTTCCTCTTCCAGCGGACCTAGGTTCAATTCCCAGTACCCACATTGAGGCTTAGAACCATTGATAACTCTATTTTTCAGGGGGATCTAATGCCCTTGTCTAGCCTCCAGGGGTACCTGGCATGCAGATGGTGCACATAAATACATGAAAGTAAAAACTCACACACACACACACACACACATATATATATGAAGCATTTTATTTTATATTCCCTTTACCTAAAAAAGAGCTTAAACACAAATTTCAAACAAACAATTTTAATTCTATAACAAGTCTATATTGCTAATTCTCTTTCCACTTGAACTTCTTCTGAGATTTCTTATTGTAAAGATCCAGAAACTCAAATCCTTAACTACATCATTAGAGCTTAAGACAAACTCAAATCAGGAGTTTCATGTTGCTGCCAAATAAATCCATTCTAAGCATGAAGGCAATGAGTCAATGAGGAGGTTAACAGTACCCAGAGGGGCCTTGTTAACGATGGCATACTCATTCACTTGTCTTTACATAAGCAGCCATCTATTAAAATATACAATGTATTATCTGAAAAGACTATGGGATAATTACAATATAGAAGCTAGATTTACGTTTATCATCTTTCTTTCTCCATAGCCAATACTATCATGACATATTTCCTAAAAATATAAAATGAAGGAAAGACAAATCAATGTTTTTAAATCGTTTAATATTTATTTGAATTATTACTATCAAATACCAATGGCTTGTTGATACTAATATATAACTTAGCATGTTGTATTGTGTTTAAAATGCCAGCTTGAATATCATGGATGTCCGCTGAGAGGCTCTACCAACAGCGGATGGAGGCAGATGCAGATACTCACAGCCAACCATTGGACTGAGGTTGGGGACCCCTGTTGAAGAGACAGATAACTGAGGAGCTAAAGAGAACGAGAACCACATAGGAACAACAACAGTGTCAACTAACCTGGACCCCAGGGAGCTCCCAGAAACTGAGGTACCAACCAAAGAGCATACATGTGCTGGTCCATGATCCCCATCACATATGTAGCAGAGGACTGACTAGCTTGCCAGGCCCTAGTGGGAGAGGATGCACCTAATCCTGTAGAGACTTGATGCCCCAGAGAAGGAGGACGCCCAAAGGGATCATCCTCTCAGGGTCGAAGGGGAGGGAGAATATGGTGATGAACTCTTGGGCCTGGGACAGGGGACAGCATTTGGGATATAAAAAATAATTAATTTTAAAATGTCAGCTTAATACTTCATGGTACAAATGTCAAGTTCTAAGGTCATTTAGTACCATTGCCTGTTGTATGGATTTTTTTAAAGTAGTATGAGAACATTAATATTACTGGTAGAATGAGTTGTGACAGCACAAACATGTTGCTGCAACTTGCCAATAGATACCCAACATCCATGAACTCAATGCATTATCCTTGCAAACGAACAGGAAAACATTACATTTTTATACATGTATGTTTGTACATGTATAGATATGTCTTGTTGGGGATACTGGTATTTCTATGGTTTTGAGAATAAATTGTAACTATAGCTTCATGTCACATTTCATGTATTTTTGCCACAGGGATCCTTTATAAGGATCTTCGTATGAATAGTTGCCTGAACACTTTTTCCTTGTGACATTATCTGTTTGCTCCCTCCAGAAATCCATTGTTTTAGTTGAAGCCATTGTGCCAACCAAATATTTTTGCATAAAGCATTCTTTTCATTAAGAATTATAATTTGCCATGGAAGAAATAATATCTCAAATATAGTTTTTACTGCTGTCAAAAAAACAAAAAACTAAATCAAACTAGTTCTTTGTGCATTTTCTCTTTAAAACACAATAAAACAAATATAAAAAAGCTGTGTAGGAAAAGCATCTGTGTGTTTACTCTCCTGCCTTGTGCAATATTTAGCGGTGCTCATTTCCCTAAATCTTCTCTTTTTCTCTGTAGTATAGAATTTGCTGATGAAGAAGAGACAGGAAAATGTACAATGTTTTACATGCTTAGTCTTTGGGATATTTTGCTAATCAAGACAGCTTGAGATTGGGAGCTCAATATACATTTTGCACAAAGCTCAGTGGAAGTCACATGCCATAGAAACACGTGGGCACTCATATGTCAGGTGGATTTCCCACACTTTTCTTCTAACATCTGATCCAATTGTTGTTTTCATTACCATGTGGCCGAGAAAGCAGTCATGTTTGCAATGGAACTCCATGAAAGCATCCCCTCTCTGGTGCCATGGATTCTATGTTGTATCACCAATATTAAAGAAGAGAGCAGGAGCATACTAGGGTCACTTGTACCTTTTGAGGAAAGCCATTTTGCTAACAGGAATATCAATGACATGGCATTGATCTATGCAGGAAACTAAAGAAGGAATCAGATCTCTGGGTCCATCACCCACTCTACTTCCTACATTATCACACTCCACTAAACTTCCTCATATATTGAGTCTGACACAAAACAATCCCACTCACAAACCAAGAAAGAGTCCTTATGACAATCTTCAGAAAGAATTTTATAAAGATTAATTTCTTTGTTTCTTCCCAGAATTGTAAATGCTCTGGGTGTTTGCACGCCTTTAATTATACTAGCCTACTGGCACCAAGAAGACAGAGTACATGTATAAGATCACATGTCTCTGATCTTAAATACATTGACTGATATGTAGCACTCAGTAAATATCCATTGAGTCAATGGATGGCTGAAAATGTAATGTAAATATGTAAATATATAATGTAAATATCATCTAGCTTTAGTGCTGTCCTTATCTAAGGAGAAGGCAGTGCAAGACCTCCAGTGAATTTCTAAAAATGTAGAGTGTCAAACCATCTAGTTCTTTTTCATATACATACATACCTGTAAAAATTTAATGTATGAATTAAGAACAATAATACATTAACAACAAATTGTAAAGTAGGCCAATTTTAACAAGGCATTGTAATAAAAATTATGTGAATATGGATTCTCTTTCTTGAAAGAACTAAAGAATATACTAATATTTTTGGATTGAAGTTGAGTGAGGTCAATAGAAACCAAAAAAGGCAAAAATCATAATTTAGAGTGAAAAAAGAGAGAACCAAGAACTGCATTGTCCCAAGAAAGATATGAGAACACAGAAAAAAATAGTGGTATTGTCTGTTGTCATGCACAGAAGATGCAGGGTGGTCTGCAGCACTGCTTCCTCACGCCTCTTTGTGACTATCCATAGAATATTCCAACTTACAATGTTATGAAGAATATTAATAGTAAGGATCCCAACAAGTGGTATACATAAACTAAGCACTTCTGTGGGTCAGAACTTCTTTCAAACACTATGGAGAAATTCCCCCAAATCAGTCTTAGAAAGGAAATTGTATGTAATGGGACAGTTAAACAGACCGTGCTCATTAAGTGAAATGGTATATTAAATTTAGAGCATGTTTTCTGGAGCCCTAAGGATGAACGACATTCCAAAGCTGTATGGAAGTAGACCTAGAAACCACAGGAACAACTCTTATGTGAAGAAGAACTCACCCACTGAAAAGGTGACACTTTTCTGTTTCAATTAAATATCTTTACTAGAGTCAAAGGCAGTTTGATAGGATTACTTGTAAGGTCACTCATAGATAATTGGTTTGAGTTTGTAGTAGAAGGCTCTTGCATAAGAGCTCTGTGAATTTAGGATATTCACAGAGAAGTGTAAAAGAAAGGCTAGACCCCTCAACTCCCTTTTGTGGGTGCTCATTGGAATGTTTTTCGTGAAAAGTTCTTCCTTTAATTTGAAAAAATATTCTTCTTTAAAAATGAATATGAAAGATTGTTCCTTTAGAAAAAGGAAGATTCACACAGATGGCATACTTTCAAAGGGATACTTGAAAAGTCAGTGACAATGGAACTCTAGGCAAAGCAGCGAAGGCTGAGTGATGAAGGAGACGAGAGCATGGGCATGAATAAGGACACTGCGGGACACTGGGCAGGAGGACTATTCCAACAGGCCAATGAATTCAGTACAGACATGCAGGTACATTGAACAGATATCCTATCAAAAATGTATATGCAACCACCAAACTAGATGCTATTTGGGACCTAAACACTTCATCTGAAGGTGTGTCAATGGGAAAGAAAGTGGAACTTGGTGGTTGCAGGAAAACAACCAACCAACCAAGGGAAATAACCAGTTACGGTGACCACGAATGACCATGAGGGTACACAGATTAGGATCTAGATTTAAAGTAAGAGACATCATGTGATTTCTGTAAATACTAACACAATAACAAAAGAAATTAATTCAGAATCACGTATAAGCAGCTCAGGAATGGTAGGAGAGTTAGCATTCCCCAGCAGTGTGTTCACCCATTGATTGTATAGCACTCAGTCCTAAGTTCACATGGGAGCATTATCCAGATGAAACAGGTTATATTTATAAATATATTTGTATATGCTTATACTTATGCATGCAATAACAATTAGGAAAAGAAAAAACAGATGCCATGAATTGATGGTGAGTCGGGAGGGGTATACAGGATGGTTTGAAGGGAGGAAAGGGAGGGGTGAGATGTTGCAATGAAATTATAATCTCCACAATAAAAATAAGGAAATAAAGAAAATTTCAAAACAATCATGAAACACTAAAAAAAAGGGGAGCATTTGGTAATTTTCTTTCCTCGCCACATTGTCTGTAAAAAGAGGCAGAAGGCCCCATGAAATGAAAATTAATGCCATGCATTGGTCTTATAAGTTTTATACTTTTATTTAGCTGAATAGCCTAAGATATTGTTTCTTTAGTGCATACTTTCTTAAGGAAATAATGTGGTTACCTTTATTTGACTCTTTCCCTTTGTAATCTCTTGGAATATACTTCCATTCTTGTGGAATGCTCTGAAGCAGATGATCAGGAACACAGGGCTTGTTTAGGTTTGTCTCGCTGTTTCTCCGACATCTCATCATGGATATTATCTGTTTCACAGTGTCTTTGACAGAGTCCATCAGTGCCAATCTCAGACAGTGGATGACTTCTGGCTGGGACTCTGTGAATGCTGACACTTTAAAATCAAAGAACATATTATGGTTAGCAGAGCCTGGTCACAGCTATGGCTTGTTCTTCTGGGAATACTGTCTTGTAGATACCTAGTTTAATCTATAGAAGATCTACAGAACAATAGTGATAAAAACTGCATGGTATTGGTACAATGTCAGGCAAGTGGATCAATGGAATAGGATTGAAGACCCAGAAATGAACCCACACACCTATGGTCACTTGATCTTCGACAAAGGAAATGAAATCATCCAGTGGACAAAAGATAGTCTTTTCAACAAATGGTGCTGGTTCAATTGGAGGTCAGCATGCAGAAGAATGCGAATAGATCCATTCTTATCTCCTTGTACTAAGCTCAACTCCAAATGGACCAAGGACCTCCACATAAAACCTGACACACTGAAACAAATAGAAAAGAAACTGGGCAAGACCCTGGAGGACATGGGCACAGGGGAAAAGTTCCTGAATAGAACACCAATAGCTTATGCTCTAAGAACAAGAATTGACAAATGAGACCTCATAAAACTACAAAGTTTCTGTAAGGCAAAGGACACTGTCAAAAGGACAAAACGTCAACCCACAGATTGGGAAAGGATCTTCACCAACCCTAAATCTGACAGAGGGCTAATATCTAATATATACAAAGAACTCAAGAAGGTAGAACCCAGAGAACCAAATAACCTCATTAAAAAATGGGGTACGGGAAGTGGGAAGGGGTGGGTGGGAGGACAGAGGAAGAGAAAGGGGCTTATGGGACTTTCGGAGAGTGGGGGGCTAGAAAAGGGGAAATCACTTGAAATGTAAATAAAAAATTATATCGAATAAAAAAAATTTAAACTTTAAAAAAATGGGGGAGCTAAACAAAGAATTTTCACATGAAGAACTTTGGAGAGCTGAGAAAAACCTTAAGAAATGTTCAACATCATTAATCATTAGGGAAATGCAAATCAAAACAACCCTGAGATTTCACCTCACACCATTCAGAATGGCTAAGGTCAAAAACTCAGGAGACAGCAGGTGTTGGCGAGGATGTGGAGAAAGAGGAACACTCCTCACTGCTGGTGGGATTGCAAGATGGTGCAACCACTTTGGAAATCAGTCTGGCAGTTCCTCAGAGAACTGGGCATGACACTTCCTGAGGACCCGGTTATACCACTCCTGGGCATATATCCAGAGGATTCTTCAGCATGCAATAAGGACACATGTTCATAGCAGCCCTATTTGTAGTAGCCAGAAGCTGGAAAGAACCCAGGTGTCCTTCAACGGAGGAATGGATACAAAAAATGTGGTATATTTACACAATGGAGTACTATTCAGCCATTAGAAACAATGAATTCATGAAATTCTTAGACAAATGGATGGAGCTGGAGAACATCATACTAAGTGAGGTAACCCAGTCTCAAAAGATCAATCATGGTATGCACTCACTGATAAATGGTTATTAGCCTAGAAACTTTGAATACCCAAGACATAATCCACATATTAAATGATGTCCAAAAAGAATGGAGGAGTGGCCCCTGGTTCTGGAAAGACTCAGTGCAAGAGTATAGGGGAATTCCAGAACAGGGAAGTGGGAAGGGGTAGTTGGAGGAACAGGGGGAGGGAAGAGGGCTTATGGGACTTGCGGGGAGTGGGGACCCAGAAAAGGGGAAATCAATTGAAATGTAAATAAAAAATATATCAATAAAAAACCTATAGAACATGAGAATTGGATTTACTTAGAAAACTATAGAATTGAGAATCAGCTCATAAACCATTTGAAATAGAGGTTTCCCTTATCTCGTAATGAAAGAATGCCAGTTACGACCATGGTAAGCAGTGGGCTATCTTCTAACTTTGGACTCTGGGGTGCTGCAGGAACTGTATAACCTTTATAGAGAGCACTTGTGGATAATGCTAAAGTCTTTAAGCTGCTGGAGCCTCAGTGGTAGAGTGCTTGGACCTATAAGAACCTGGGCTTCAACCCTACATCCAAGGACTGGAAAAAAAATGATAGCACAAGCACAATTCCCAAAGTTCGAACATTTTTACTCAAATATTGATTCACTGTTTTCCATGAAACTAAATACTAAGAAACTGAAATTCTTTATAAAACCTAAGGAAATGTGAGAAACCATCAAAATGTCCAATTAGATTTCATATGTTCACCTTCACAAAAAAGCCCAGAATTAAACAGCAGGTTAGAAAAGAGTAAGAGTAATCTCTCTCTCTCTCTCTCTCTCTCTCTCTCTCTCTCTCTCTCTCTCTCACACACACACACACACACACACACACACTACACAGCAGGTTAGAAAACAGTAAGGTACACACACAAAGAAATAAACACACACACAAACACATAAACACACACACAAACACATAAACACACACACACACACACAGACACAGACACACACACACACACACACATTCTTTTGCGACTGCTGAATACCAATCGTGTATTTGGGGCTAAGCATCTGGTTCAGTAGTGCTGCTACATAAGCTTGAGGGCCCCAGCTTGGATCTTTTTTTTGTCAACTTTTTATTAGGTATATTCTTTATTTACATTTCAAATGTTGTCCCCTTTGCTGTATCCCCCTACACCCCACAAAAAAATCCTGTAACCCATCTCTCCTTCCCCAGTTCCCCCATCAACCCAGTCCTGCTAGAATGTCCTGGTATTTTCCTACACTGCAGCATCGAGCCTTTCCAGGACCAAGGGCCTCTCCTCCCTTTGATGTCCAACAATGCCATCCTCTGCTGTCTATGTGTCTGGAGCCATGGGTAACTCCTGGAGTACTATCTGGTTGATGGTTTAGTCCCTGGGAGTTCTGGGAGTACTAGGTAACTCATATTGTTGTTCCTCCTGTAGCTATGCAAACCCCTTCAGCTCCTTGGATCCTTTCTCTAGCCCCTCTATTGGGTACCCTGTGCTCAGCTCAATGGTTGGCTGAGAGTGTCCACCTCTGTATTTGTCCAGCACTGGCAGCGCCTCCCAAGTGTCAGCTGTATCAGGCTCCTGTCAGCAAGTACTTTTGGGCATCGATAATAGTGTCTGGGTTTTGTAACTGTGTATGAGATGGATCCCTGGGTGGGGTAGTCTCTGGATGGTCTTTCCCTTAGACTCTGCTCCACACTTTGTCTCTGTATCTCCTCCCACGGATATTTTGTTCCCCCTTCTAAGAAGGACCAGAGTATCCATACTTGGTTCTTACTTCTTCTTGAGCTTCATGTGGTCTGTGAGTTGTATCTTGGGTATTCCAAGCTTCTGGGCTAATATCTACTTATCAGTGAGTGCATACCATGTGTGTTCTTCTGTGATTGGGCTACCTCATTCAGGATGATATTTTCCAGTTCTGCCCATTTAACCTAAGAATTTCATGAATTCATTATTTTTAATAGCTGAGTATTATTCCGTTGTGTAAATATAGCATGTTTTCTGTATCCATTCCTCTTTTGAAAGACATCTGGGTTCTTTCCAGCTTCTGGCTATTATAAATAAGGGTGCTATCAACATAGAGGAGCATGTGTCCTTATTACATGCTAGAGAATCCTCTGGGTATATGCCCAGGAGTGGTATAGCAGGGTCTTCCAGTAGTATTATGCCCAATTTTCTGAGGAACGACCAAACTGATTTTCAGAGGGGTTATACCAGCTTGCAATCCCACCAGAAGTGGAGGAGTGTTTCTCTTTCTCTATATCCTTGCCAGTACCTGCTGTCTCCTGAGATTTTGATCTTAGCCATTCTGACTCATGTGAGGTGAAATCTCATGGTTATTTTGATTTGCATTTCCATGATGACTAAGAATGTTGAACATTTCTTTAGGTGCTTCTCAGCCATTCGATATTCCTCAGGTGAAAATTCTTTGTTTAACTTTGTATCCCATTTTTTAATAGGGTTATTTGGTTCTCCAGGGTCTAACTTCTTGAGTCCTTTGTATATATTGGAATTAGCCCTCTGTCAGATGTAGGGTTGGTGAAGATCATTTCCCAACTTGTTGGTTGCCATTTTGTCCTATTGATAGTGTCCTTTGCACTATCAATAGGACAAAACTTTTAATTTATGAAGTCCCACTTGTCAATTCTTAATCTTAGAGCATAAGCTATTGGCATTCTGTTCAGGAAATTTCCCCCTGTGCCCATGTGCTCAAGTGTCTTCACCAGTTTATTTTCTATTAGTTTTAGTGTGTCTGGTTTTATCTGGAGGTCCTTGATCCACTTGGACTTGAGCTTTGTACTAGGAGATAAGAATGGATAAATTTGCATTCTTCTGCATGCTAACTGCTAGTTTGTTTTAAAGGCTATCTTTTTTCCACTGGATGGTTTTAGCTCCTTTGTCAAAGATGAAGTTACTATAGGTGTGTGGGTTCATTTCTGGGTCTTCAATTTGATTCCATTGATCTACCTGACTCTCACTGTACCAAAATGATGCTGTTTTTAACACTATTGCTCTGAAGTACAGTTTGAGGTCTGGCAAACTGATTGCTATAGAAGTTCTTTTACTGTTGAGAATAGTTTTAGCTATCCTGGGATTTTTGTTATTACAATCTGACGATTGCCCTTTTAAACTCTATGAATAATAGAGTTGGGATTTTGAAGGGGATTGCATTGAATCTGTAGACTGCTTTTGACAAGACGGCCATTTTTACTATATTAATCCTGCAGATCCATGAGCATGGGAGATATTTCTATCTTCTGAGGTCTTCTTTGATTTCTTTCTTCAGAGACTTGAATTTCTTGTCATAGAGATCTTTCACTTGTTTGGTTAGAGTCACATCAAGATACTTTATATTTTTTGTGACTATTGTGAAGGGTATCACTTCCCTACTGTCTTTCTCAGCCTGTTTATCCTTTGAGTATAGGAAGGCTACTGATTTGAGTTAATTTTATATCCAGCCACTTTGCTGAAGCTGTTTATCAGCTATAGTGGATATCAGCTGGGGGATTTTTTTGTGTTGCTTAAATACACTATCATATCATCTGCAAATAGTGATAATTTGACTTCTTCCTCCCAATTTGGATCCTTTTGACTTCCTTTTGTTGTCTAATTGCTCTAGCTAGAACTTCAATAACTAAACTGAATATATATGAAGAGAGAGGGCAGATTTGTCTAGTCCCTGATTTTAGTGGGATTGCTTCAAGTTTCTCTCCATTTAGTTTGATGTTGGCTCCTGGTTTGCTGTATATTGCTTTTACTATGTTTAGGTATGTGCCTTGGATTCCTGTTTTTTCTAAGACTTTTAACATGAAAGGATACTTAATTTTATTAAATGCTTTTTCAGCATCTAATGAAATGACCATATGTTTTTTTCTTTGAGTTTGTTTATATATTGGATTACATTGATGGATTTAAGTATATTGAACCATCCCTGCATACCTGGGATCAAGCCTACTTAACCCAGTTGGTGGTGAATCATTGTTTTGATGTGTTCTTGGATTCTGTTTGATTGATAATTTTTGATCAATATTCATAAGGGAAATTGGTCTGAAGTTCTCTTTCTTTGTTGGATCTTTTTGTGGGTTTGGCATCAGCATAATTGTGGCTTCATAGAACCAGTTGGGTAGTGCTCCCTCTGTTCCTATTTTGTGGAATAGTTTAAAGAGTATTGGTGGTGTGTCTTCTTTGGAGGTCTGATAGAATTCTGCACTAAAACCATCTGGCCAAGTAAAGTGGAGTTTCAGCATAGCAGCAGAGAACGAGGAAGACCCTGACTTAAAACAAGGTGGAAAGGTGAATCAGCAAAAGTTCATAGCACATACAGACACAGACACACACACAGACACACACACAGACACACACACACACAAATACACACACACTCTGTGGTATATATGCATGCACACACTGAGATATATATGCATTTACACACACACACTGTGGTATATATGCACACTCACAAATGAGCACAAACACACACACTGTGATATATATGCACACAAACATGCACACATATACACACTTGCACATACACACGCCTAGCATATTAACTTTGACAAGGAAAGCATTGCTTTCATAATAATCAAAGCCCATCTATCTAAAGAAGAATGAGCAATAGTTTTGTCTATTGCCATATTAGTTTGTTTTCTATTGTTGTGATCAAACATAATGAACAAAAGCAACTTGGGGACCCCAAAGCTAAGGTTGCTCCACAGCTCTCCTTTTTCAAATCCCACCCAGAGAGAGCTTGTCTCCCAGATGTGCTCTCACTCCTAAGCACACAGGTAAGATCACCACTTTTGCTCAAATATCTGTCTAAAGTGGGACCCACTAGGTGCACACACAGCACAGGAACTGTAGAACATCCGGAGAGAGGATCCTTCTGGTCTCCATTTGAGCCCCAGTGCTAAGGCTGTCCCACAGCCCTCCATACCCAAAACTCACACAGAGAGATCTGGGTCTCTTCAGGAATACTGACACGCCTAAGATCACAGGCTTCAGTCAGAGACAGCAAGACCAACTAACACCAGAGATAACTGGATAGTGAAAGGCAAGCACAAGAACCTAAGAAACAGAAACCAAGGCTATTTGTCACAATCAGAACTCAGTTCTTCCACCACTGGAAGTCCGGGATAGCCCAACACACCAGAAAAGCAAGATTGTGATCTAAAATCACTTCAACTCATGATGATAGAGGAATTAAGAAGGACATAAATAAATGCCTTAAAGAAATACAGGAGAGCATGAGTAAACATGAAGCCCTTAAAGAGGAAACATTAAAATCCCTTAAAGAATTACAAGAAAATACAACCAAACAGGTGAAGGAATTGATTGAACAAACCCTTCCAGGTTCTAACATTGGAAATAGAAACAATAAAGAAATTAGAAAGGGAGACAACCCTGGAGTTGGAGAGGGTGTGGAGAAAGAGGAACACTCCTCCACTGCTGGTGGGGCTGCAAATTGGTACAACCACTCTGGAAATCAGTCTGGCGGTTCCTCCGAAAACTGGGCACCTCACTTCCAGAAGATCCTGCTATACCACTCCTGGGCATATACCCAGAGGATTCCCCACCATGTAATAAGGATACATGCTCTACTATGTTCATAGCAGCCCTATTTATAATTGCCAGATGCTGGAAAGAACCCAGGTATCCCTCAACAGAAGAGTGGATACAAAAAAATGTGGTATATCTACACAATGGAGTACTATTCAGCCATTAGAAACAATGAATTCATGAAATTCTTAGGCAAATGGATGGAGCTAGAGAACATCATACTAAGTGAGGTAACCCAGACTCAAAAGGTGAATCATGCTATGCACTCACTAATAAGTGGTTATTAACCTAGAAAACTGGAATACCCAAAACATAATCCACACATCAAATGAGGTACAAGGAGAAAGGAGGACTGGCCCCTGGTTCTGGAGAGACTCAGTGAAACAGTATTCGGCAAAACCAGAACAGGGAAGTGGGAAGGGGTGGGTGGGAGGACAGGGAAAGAGAAGGGGACTTAAGGGACTTTCGGGGAGTGGGGGGCTAGAAAAGGGGAAATCATTTGAAATGTAAATAAATTATATCGAATAAAAAAGAAAAGAAAAGAAAAGAGATCAGGACTCACAGGTACAAGCATTACCAACAGAATACAAGAGATAGAAGAAAGAATTTCAGGGGCAGAAGATACCATAGAAAACATTGACACAACAGTCAAAGAAAATGCAAAATACAAAAAGCTCCTAACCCAAAACATTCAGGAAATCCAGGACACAATGAGAGGACCAAACCTAAGGATAATAGGTACAGAAGAGAGTGAAGATTCTCAACTTAAAGGGCCAATAAATACTTTCAACAAAATTATAGAAGAAAACTTCCCTAACCTAAACAAAGAGATGCCTATGAATATAAAAGAGGCCTACTGGACTCCAAATAGATTGGACCTTAAAAGAGATTTCTCCTGTCACATAGTCACAGATTCCTCCTGTCATAATACTCAAAACAACAAATGCACAAAACAAAGAAAGAATATTAAAAGCAGTAAGGGAAAATGGTCAAGTAACATATAAAGGCAGAATTACACCAAACTTCTCACCAGAGAGTATGAAAGCTAGAAGATCCTGGGCAGATGTCATACAGACCCTAAGGAAACACAAATGACAACCCAGGCTACTATACCCAGCAAAACTCTCAATTACGGTAGATGGAGAAACCAAGGTATTCCATGATGAAAACAAATTTATACAATATCTTTCCACAAATCCAGCCCTACAAAGGATAATAGATGGAAAACTCCAACATAAGGAGGGAAAGTACACCCTTGGAAAGGCAAAAAAGTAATCTGCACTCAACAAACCTAAAAGAAGATAGCCACACAAACATAATTCTACCTCTAACAACAAAAATAACAGGAAGCAACAATCACTTTTCCTTAATATCTTTTAACATCAGTGGACTCAAGTTTATCTCTTAACATCAATGGACTCAGCATTTTGCTGCATACAGGAAATGCACCTCAGTGTCAAAGTCAAACACTACTTCAGAAATAAAGGGCTGGAAAACAATTTTCCAAGCTAACGGCCACAAGAAACAATCTGGAGTAGCCATTCTAATATTGGATAAAATCAACTTTCAACAGAATGTCATCAAAAAAAAGATAAGGTAGGACAATTCATACCCATAAAAGCAAAAATCTCCTAAGAAATACCCAATTCTGATCATCTATGCTCATAAACAAGAGCACCTACATTCATAAAAGAAACTTTATTAAAGCTCAAAGAACACATTGCACTTCACACAATAATAGTGGTAGACACCCCACTCTCAGCAACGGACAGATAATGGAAACACAAACTAAACAGAGACCCAGTGAAACTAACAGAAGTTATGAACCAAATGTTTTTAACAGATATCTCTAGAACATATCATACTAAATCAAAAGACTATACCTTCTTTTCAACACCTCGTGTGGTACCTTCTCCATAATTGACCATATAATGAGTCACAAATCAGACCTCAACAGATCTAAGAAGATTAAAACAATCCCATGCCTCCTAACAGATCACTATGGATTAAGGCTAGGCTTCAAAAACAACAAAAGACCAGAAAGCACACAAACACATGGAAGCTTAACAACGCTCTACTCAATGATAATTTGGTCAAGGAAGAAATAAAGAAATTAAAGACATTTTATAATTTAATTAAAATGAAAGTTCAACATACCCAAACTTATGGGACACAATAAAAGCAGTGCTAAGAGAAAAACTCATAGCTCTGTGTGCCTCCAAAAAGAAACAGGAGAGAGCATACGCTAGCAACTTAACAGAGGGGTAGGCGGCAGGAAATAATAAAACTCAGGGCTGGAATCAAACAAGTAGAAACTAAAAGACCTGTACAAAGAATCAACAAAACCAGGAGCTGGTACTTTGAGAAAATCAACAAGATAGATAAACCCTTACCCAGACTAACCAGAGGGCACAGAGACAGTATCCAAATTAACAAAATCAGTAAAGAAAAGGGAGATATAACAGAAACTGAGGAAATTCAAATAATCATTAGATTCTGCTACAAAAGCCTATACTCAACAAAACTCGAAAATCTTGATGAAATGGGCAATTTTCTAGACAAGATACTGGGTGCCAAAAGTAAATCAGGATCAGATAAACCATCTAAACAGTCCCATAAGTCCTAAAGAAATATAAGCAGTCATTAAAATTCTCCCAATCAAAAAAAAGCGCAGGACCAGATGGGTTTAGTGCATAATTCTGTCAGATCTTCAAAGAAGACTTAATACCAATACTGTTCAAACTATTCCACAAAATAGAAACCGAAGGAACACTACCCAATTTATTCTATGAAGCCGCAATTATGCTTATACCTAATCACATAATTAAAGACCCTATAAAGAAAGAGAACTGGGATAATCACCATCCCTGACCTCAAGCTATATTACAGAGGAAAATTCATAAAAACTGCATGGTATTGTACAGAGACATGCAGTTAGATCAATGAAACAGAATTGAAGACCAAGAAGTGAACCCACACACCTATAGTTATTGGATATTTGAAAAAGAAGCTAAAATCATTAAAAAGACAGCATTTTCAAGAAATGGTGCCAGTTCAACTCATGGTCAACATGTAGAAGAATGCACATTGATCCATTCTTGTCTACTCAAGTCCGCGTAGATCATGGACCTCCACATAAAACCTGATACGCTGAAACTAGTAGACGAGAAAGTGGGAAAGAGCCTTGAATGCATGGACACAGGTGAATATTTCCTGAACAGAATAAATATGGGACCTCATCAAATAGCAAAGCTTCTGTAAGGCAAAGGACAGTGTGAAAGGACAAAATTGCAACACACAGATTGGGAATAGTTTATTTCCAGCCCTTCATCTGATAGAGGGGTAATATCCAATATATACAAAGAACTCAAGAAGTTAGACTCCAGAGAATCAAATAACCCTACTAAAAACTGGGGGGCAGAACCAATCAAGAATTGTCAACTGAGGAATACTGAAAATCTGGAAGGCACCTAAAGATATGTTTAACATCCTTAGTCATCAAGGAAATGCAAATCAAAACAATCCTGAGATTTCACCTCACACCAGTCAGAATGGCTAAGATCAAAAACTCAGGTGATAGAAGATGCTGGAGAGGATGTGCAGAAAGAACACTCCTCCATTGATGGTGGGAATGCAAGCTGGTTACAACCTCTCTGGAAATCAGTCTGGCGTTTCCTCAGAAAATTGGATATAGCACTCCATGAGGATATGGCTATACCACTCCTGGGTATATGCCCAATAATGCTCTAACATATAACAAGAACACATGTTCCACTATGTTCATAGCAGCCTTATTTATAAATAGTCAGAAGCTGGAAAGAACCTAGATGTCCTTCAACCAAGGAAGGAATCTGAAAATGTGGTGCATTTACACAATGGAGTGCTACTCTGCTATTAAAAACAATGACTTCATGAAATTCTTAGGAAAATTGATGGAAGTAGAAAGCATCATCCTGAGTGAGGGAACCCAGTCATAAAACAACACACATGGTATGAACTCACTGATAAGTGGATATTAGCTCAAAAGCTCAGAATACCCAAGATACAATTCAAAGAACACATTGATATCAAGAAGAAGGAAGACAAAATTGTGGATGTTTCAGGCCTTATTAGAGGGGGACAAAATACTCAAGGGAGGAAATATGGAGACAAACTGTTGAGCAGAGACTGAAGGAAAGGCCATCCAGAGACTGCCCCACCTGGAGATCCATACCATATACAGACACAAAATCCAGACACTATCGTGGATGCCACGAAGTACTTGCTGACAGGAGCCTGATATAGCTGTCTCCCGAGAGGTTTTGACAGTACCCAACATATACAGAGGCAAATGCTTGCAGCCAACCTTTAGACCGAGCATGGAGGAAATGGAGAAAGAACTGAAGGATCTGAAGGGGGTTTCAACCTGATAGGAAGAATAGGAATATCAACCAACCAGACCCCCAACTACTCCCAGGGCTTAAACCACCAACCAAAGAGCGACCCATGGCTCCAGCTACATATGTAGAAGAGGATGGCCTTGCCAGGCATCAATGGCAGGAGAGGCCCTTGGTCCTGTGAGGGCTCAATGCCACAGTGTAGCAATGCCAGGGCTGGGGGGGGGGCAAGGAGGGTGGGTAGGAAGGGGAGCACCCTCACAGAAGCAGGGGAAGGGGGGATGGGATAGGGGGTTTTTGGAGGGTAACCAGGAATGGGGTAAGAGTTGAAATGTAAAATAAATAAAATACCCAATTTTAAAAAATTAAAAAATAAGGAACTTTGTGAGGAATGTTTATATTTTATTACTTCAGTTAATATTTTGTCCTTAGAATGTTAGCACAGGTTCTCAAGCATGGCAGAAACTTGGAGGCAAGACCCGAGGTGGAGCCTATGGAGTAGCACAGACACTGGTGTTGTAGCTGTCTCACTCAGCTTGCTTTCTTAGACTACCCAGGAACACTTGTCCTGGAGTGGCACTGCTCACTGACGGCTGGGCCCTTCTACACCAATCATCAATCAAGGGAATTAACTACCCTTTAAGGTTCACTTCATGAGATGGAACCCATATCTGAAAATGTTCAGGGGGGTATGAACCTGGGACAAGACAGCGTACTGACTTAGAACAGAACAATAGTTCTGTTAAAGAAATCGAGCAATAATATGACTCCTAAGTATGTTCTGCTATACTCACTAACGTGTTTCTCAGTCATCTTCACAGAAGCTTCATCCTGTAGTAAAGTATGTAAAAGGGAACAAATACAGAGACCCATAACCAGAAAGTATGCCATCAGTGACAGACCTCGGAACATTTGGTCCTAAATCGGATCTTTCCATGGAATTCCTCCCCTCAGGGCCATGGCAAAAAGATTCTAAGAGCCAGAAGGGAGGGAAGACACCAATGAAAAGATGTTTTCCTGCCACAATGGGACTGATGAACTCACAGAGACAGTGGTAACAAGCACAGGGTCTACTTAATTCCAAGTCAGATCCTGCCACAGTGCTGAAGGTTGGGGAGAGGTGTGATCTCCCATCCCTCAACCAGAAGCTATCTCCAATTGACAACTGCTTGTAAAAGAAAACAGTTTTCTTCACTCAAGTTTCTTGGGTGTTCAAAACACATTCATTGAATGAAGGCCCCATACCAGCACTGGATGGTCAACTCAAACAAACTCAATGGTATTTTGGGGAGATATTTGTCTTGACATGGTTTATCTGGGCATTTTTTAACCTTAAAAATGTGTTGCTTATATATAACACCTTCTGATTTTGTATATTATGGATTCCCCCTGTGTTTGTGTGTGTGTGTGTGTGTGTGTGTGTGTGTGTGTGTGTGTGCATGTGTTGGGTACATGTGGTATATTGTATAAGAAAATCTATTTTAATTGAAAAAGAAAAAGCCCCCACAGACTTGCCTACAGGCAATGTGGATGGATGAAGTTTACCAATTAAGGAATTAAAAAAGAGAACCTTCACTCTATAATTCTCCCTTCAGAACCTTTCTACCTTCTATCTCAAATACATCACACTTAACAGAAGATAAATGGTTAGTAATTCCAGCCAGAAGCTCTATAAGATGCATGATAAACTTTTACAAAAAAAGGTCAGCAAAACTCATATGCATCAAACTTTGAAAACACATTTAAAAACCACCTAAGTATCAATAAAGCATTAATTTCATAAACAGTAAGTTTCTTGTACCTGGAATGTTGAATAAAAAGTCCCATAGTTGTTCTTCTTCCATGTGGCTCATAAAAACATTTCCAAATGTCTGTGGGGTCAAGTGACAATGGTACAGAACTTCAAAGATGGCGCCCACCACGCTGCAGCCTGCACTCTGTTTACTCTCTGTGCCAGATGCTTGTTCTTAAAAAGAGTGAAAGTGCGAGGATCAGGGAATGAGACCCTCATCATCATCACATCCCTATGACACACACTTGCTCCTTAGTTGTAATTGAGAAGCACCACACTCTGGGGGATACATACATTCTACCTCACCGTTTCAGGTACATCTGTGGGTGGCTGTTATAAAACTGTCTGTGAGAAGAACCATAATGTTGTCACTGCAAGAGTTGAGGCCAGTTTTTCTGAATGTCAGAATCCTTTTTTACATGAAAGATTTTTTTCTAAAATTTCATTTAAAATTATTTACATTCAAGAAATATTTTTAAAAACTCATATAGTTTAGAAAAGTAAAAGTGTCACATAATAAAATTCACATGTTCTTTGAATCATAGAATCAATTCTGAAAAACAAATTGTTAATATTTCCTAAGTATATTGATGCTATCATTTCAGAATGAAGCAAATTTTCAATCAGTTTCTTTACTAACCCTCATGAGTGATTACACAATGACAAAGCTGTTTTACTACCCTCAGCTTTCCACCTCTGGCTCCACTATGGTTTCTTTTAAAGATCAGTAACGAGAATATCAGGCATTACTAAGTTTATATGGCAATACTAAATTTATAGGAATTATTGAGAAATAATTACTATTTTTCTTGAGTAATAAACCACTATATCATAATAAACAAAATACATATTGAGTTAAAGATAGTATCAAACCATGTCTTGCATTATTTTTATTGACTTCTACTAATATAATCTATGGTCATTGGGAATGAGGACATTTCTTTAAAATTCTTTTATAATTTTACTTACTGGGCTTCCTTTTAAGAGGCCATTCTTCTCTAGAAATAAAAAACAAAAACAAAAACAAAAAACAATACCAGAGATTTTATGCAGAGAGCACTTGCTCGTCTTTCTTCCTAATATCAATTTTAACAAAATTAGTTTTATTGAACTAGTCATTGTTGTCCACCTTCTTAGTCTTCTCCCCACAATATGAACTCTTTGCTTATTTGTTTGTTGGTTGGTTGGTTTGAATGGCGCTGACTCTGTTACCTGGGATGGGCATGCAGCTAAGGCCTAGTACCACACTCATTCACCACGATCAATTCACACATGGGCAAATAACCACAGGAACCTCCCTACAGAATTCTGCTGTAGAGTTTTGACTGGATTTGAGAAGCTGGTAGACAGCAGAGTAGAAGTCTGTCTGGCTTCAATGAGAGAAGACACACCTAACCCTCAAGAAACTTGAGGCCAAAGGGAGTGTGGAGGTCTGGTGCACTGGAGGTGGAGAGATGAGGACATCCTCTTGGAGAGAGGAGGAGGTATGGATTAGGGAACAGTCCGGGGTCAGACTGGAAGGAAGATAAAGGCTGAACTGGAAAAAAGGGATTAGAGAATAAAAACAAACAAACAAACAAACAAATAAAAGACTGGGACTTTCAACTGTCAGTCATTTCAGGGAGAGTTACACAGGGACATCTCCCTCCCTGCTGAACTATTGGCTACTGATGGACCTGGGGGAAGAGGGAGCCACTGCTTTTATTATGAACCTACTGATGAGCCCACCAGCTTCCAATGAATAGATCTAAATCTATTGTTACACGTGTAGCCTGGTGGATCACAAAACAATGACAGAGATGCAGAAAAAAGAACTCATGAGGGATTGACTGACAGGTAAGACTGGGACAGGTGAGGGAAATCACAATGCAATTTCTACAGGCATGGAGTTATAGAGGAACACATTTAACAAGACTTGTAACTTAAAAATATCTGTGTGTGTGTGTGTGTGTGTGTGTGCACTCTCAGAACATACAGGGTGCTAATACTCTTTCAAAAAGCATAGACCACCTAACACCTTTACTCAGTACCACACAAGAGAAAAACTCCCCTTTATATCCATAGATAAATTAACTCTTATCTCTCATCTAAGACTTCTTGACCATAGAGATGAAGGATAGATAC
Source organism: Apodemus sylvaticus (assembly GCF_947179515.1). Taxonomy (NCBI): domain Eukaryota; kingdom Metazoa; phylum Chordata; class Mammalia; order Rodentia; family Muridae; genus Apodemus; species Apodemus sylvaticus. The sequence continues at coordinate 84,524,588 of NC_067487.1, forward strand.
TATGAAGATCCATAAGTAGTCAGAATGCAGGAAGTAAGTGGCAGGGTGCCCAGCTCCAGTTAGTACATCTAGAATACAACTCTGCAAGGTCCAGGGAACATCACAGAAGGGGTGGCTCTGCAAGCGCCAGAAGACTGGCAGCTCTACTCAGAGATGTCTTCTGATCCTGACAGGCATCTTGCACTGGTGAAGTCTTGGTAATAAAGTTACCTAAACAAGACCTACATAATTGCCACACTGGTCACATGCCAACATGGATGGGGGAATTTTTACAAGGCCCCACCTTGACTGAAAAAAAATATAGGCAGTCAATGACTTCTGAGAAGAGAGAATCCATTTTTTCCAAGATTAACTATGTCTCTGACAAGTTATCTAATCCCAAATGGTCAGATCTAAACCCATGCAAAAAATGAGTAATACTAGATGCTCTCAGTAGCACACACAAACGTGTGTGTGTATATATACACATATATGCTCAGTAGCACATATATATATGTGTGTATGTTAAAAAACAAGGTCGTGAATTTGACAGGTAGTCGTGGGGCACAGGAAGAGTTAGATGTGAGAGTTAGGTGTGAAAATAGTATGAATACAGTGCTCATGTATAACATTCTCATAAAATTAGTATTCTTACTACATGTTACGCATAGGATACTTACTATGCATATGTATAGGACAGAAAGCTAAGGGCTTGTGGCTGTCATTCTCTTTTGTGTCTGTTGTTCTGCCATAAGTGATAGTAGTATCTTTCCATTTGCCTTTAAAATTTTTGTTCAACTTTGTTTGCCTGTATGTATATCTGTAAACCATTTGCATGCCTGGTACCTAGGCCGGAAGAGGGCATAGGATACCCTACAACTGGAGTTAGAGATGATACGAGCCAACATGTGAACACTGGGAAATTTCTCTTCCCAATCCCATAGGGCCTGGTAGGAGAGCGGCTCTAAACAGTGCAGCGCGTTTAGGGCTGTGTCTTGGAAACCCAGTAAAAAGCATGGCTTTTGTCAACACTCAGTCACTACTGTTCTTATCCTTTAGATTTGTTTCTTTACACCCTTGAAAGTAGTCTTGTGTTCTTTCTTCTTCTGGTAATACTCTAGTCTTTTCAGGGAAAACTCACCTTGAATTCACTTTTTTAACCTACAATGTTTTTCGGAGGTGGAGGAGTTTCATGCATCACGGATAATGTTCACAGAGCAGAACTGAACATAAATAAATGGTTATGGTATTTCTTGCTTTATTGTTTGTTTTGACTTTGACCTACTTACAAAATTAATCTTGAAGAGGATCAGGACACAGGACTCCCAAACTTAGCATTTGGAAATACAGGAAAATCATTCCAGTTTTTCTGACCTTCTCTTCTGAATCAGGGCACAAAGGATTTCTGATTTTCTTTAAAGCAAGTCATGAGGCATCACTCAGAGGTGCCCTCTCTGTACCAGGGGATTAACCACAGTAACTTAGTAATGCTTGTTTAGATTTCCCCATGTGCCTGTCTCTCCAGAATGAGGGCTTTGCTTAACACTAAACCTAATCTTGACCCTAACCCTAACCAAGCCTAACCTAGCCCTAGCCCTAACCTAGCCCTAGCCCTAACCTAGCCCTAGCCCTAACCTAGCCCTAGCCCTAGCCCAACACTAAACCCGGTTAATTGGAACAACTGCACACACATCAAAATATTAATGTTGGGCTGAGGAATGCTTACTGTCCTTGCATGGCATATGGCAGCTCACAGTCATCTATAATTCCAGTTTAGTGGGATCTGACATTTTCTTTGGCCTCAATAGGTCCCTGCATGCACGTAGTACACATAAATTCAAGCAGGCTTATATACTCATAGACATGTTTAAAATAAATAAATAAATAAATAAATAAATAAATAAATAAATAAATAAATAAATAAAATGTCTAAAGTCCAGAATATGCAGGCCACTGTGTTTTCATTGTTCTTCTTTACTAAAGGCTGCTGAAGCAATGTTTATGACAGACAAATGTCCATGTTGGAGATTGCCTGTTGTTTCTTAGCTGCCTAGCTGTGAATTTTGCAATGGGTGAAGCAAGACACTACTTCTCTCTTGTAGTTGCTTCCTCTCTCTCAAATGCAAGTCTAGTCCTTTCTTTGTTTCTGCCTTCTTTCTTCTACCTCTGGGTAAGACATTGGCTTGTCTGATACACAACTCTTAAGGTATGCTTGTACGATGCCTTCAACAATGAAAATGAAAATGGGCAAGATCTATTCAGGAGGAAGGGGTAGAAGGATAGATACAAGTGCTACCAGCCAGCCAAGGCTACAGAGCATATCTTCAGCAAACAAACAAACAAACAAACAAACAAACAAACAGTGAGCTGTAGATACCTAAGGCATCACTGAGCAAATAAATGTCATTCTCTTTTTCATTAGTCATTTCAATTTTACTCAAAAGAAATTCTCCAATGTGACCACCATCTATGTTGTCCTGGTCACTTGTGTTATCTTCCTTAGAGGGGAATCACTCTGATAGTTTCTTCTCACCTCTATCTTCTGTGCAAGGGAAAGTGTCTGAGGCCAGAATCTGAACATGATTGAATTGATGCAGTGTTTTGTTTTGTTTTTCTTTTGTGATGTACCCCATGGTGGGTCTTTCCTTTTGACCATGATTTCCCTTTAACTAAGACAATGTTTTCAGACCATGGGTGGGCCTCTGGAAAGCAAACAGCAGGGAGCTGGGAGAATTAGATGGACTGGAATGAACACTTTAGTATTGGCAGTTCTAAAGTCATATTGCCTAACCCAGTATCTACCAGTAATGATATCAGTAATAAAGCTGCTATTTAAAATTGTGCTTTTATCAATATCTTATATATCAAAAATTAATATAAAAACTTAAACCAGATCTTCTTCTTTATACTATTTTAAGGGTCATTGTCACTGTGGACAATATTTTAAACTCTTTTTAAACACTAGACATTTTAGTATTTCAAAGAACTCTCAAGCTCCAGGAGACTATTTTTATTATTAACACAGATTTACACAACACTGTACGCTAGCATTTTGTTCTCTGGGGCTGTATAACTTTTACTTTCTACAAGATGTCAATGAAAAGCTCCTGCTGAGTCACTGAGATGTAGTTGAAAGCAATATTATAGTAGAATATGCCATGTGCTCAGGGATGTAGAATCACCCAAGCACCATCAGCATCACTAACAACAACAACAACAACAACAACAACAACAACAACAAAAGCCTGGAAGATTGTCTTTGGACAAAGATGTTAGATCAAAAATGTAAGAACAGAACATACAGAATTTAGAACATGAAATCCAAAATAAAAGAAGGATAAACTATCCATGGAGGGGGTGGGATTCAATATCACATAAAATATCATTAAGGAAACACTGTTTAAGTGTCACAACATAGTTTACTATGAAAATCAACCAAATTAAATTTGAGTCTGATTTGCAAGTTAGTTTAATAACACTGCACTCAGCACTCACACCTTAATTCACCATCCGTTCTGAGCACAGCACTCCAAGTCCTCACTTAAGTGAACTTCTCTGATTCATGTACTTATATTCATATGCTAATATTCATTTACATATAACATTTATATGATTTGTCCTTCCCACTTTTCACCAGCAATCAAACCCCTGAAAACTAAGCTTGAAATGACATGATGACAGCTGCATACACAACCTCTAACAGTGCATGATACTGTTTGATGCCCACTAAATATTAGTTTACTAGAAATGAGTTATAAAACCAAGTGGCTAATTTCCAGAAACTCACCTTTTCTTAAAAAAAAATGACTAATTTCCAAAACTATTGTGTTCTCTCTTTAATTCACCTAAGACATTTACTTTCAGATAACAATGGTTCTTCTTTTCTGTAACAAGGACCACTTGAAAAATCAAGTAGAAAAATTATCCCATTTCTATGTATCATCTTTTTCATTGGCAAAATGGTCTCAATAATTGAAGGGTAATAAATGAACTACTATGGTAAGTCACATTTAGTTGCTTAGGGGAAACATGTTGCAAAAACTTGTAGTCTGATTACTATTATTATAATAGTTCAATCCTATTATGTATTAATGTATATAGAATTACATGGAAGCTCATTAACTACCAAGAACAACATATGTTCTTGTAGTCCTATAAGACATTTTAAGTTACATAATAAGAGACATTAGCATATTTTACTCATTGTCCAGGAGATTGGATCTGATTCTGTGGGGGTTAAACATCATAGCAAAATCCAGACTGCTTATGCCCCAAACTATTTATGAAGGCTCTCAAGTATTATTAATAGAATCTGAAAAAACATATTTTACCCAGCTCTCATCTTTATGACAGATGCTAGGGAAATCCATTGCCAGGCACATAGGCATCTAAAAGAAGGAAAATTTCATCTACAAGACACTAGGGTACGATTGCAGGTGGTGGTCTTTTCCTGGTGTGTCTCTCAAGGGTCAAACTCTGATTAAGTAATGAGGGTTTCGGTGTAAGTGTTTTACCTGCTGTGGCCTTCTGTAAGTGCAGCGAGTTTTCTTAACCTCTTAACCTCTTTAACCCTCAATACAAATTGTTGATATTGATTTTATCTGCAAGGTATGCTGCTTGCACTGAGTACGAAAGCAGAGATAAGTGGTGGGCTGTCTGCCCTTCTGTAGCTCACAGTGACCCTGTTGCTCAGGAAGCTGTGGGACACATGTACCAGGAGCAACAGTGCCCGAATCCTGCCAAAACCCCCAACCCAATGAGTCAGACACTGTAGCTTTACCTGCAATATCAGGTTGTGGGTGTCTGTGCCTTATCAACAAAACTTGATTGATATAATCACACCTTACCTACCCACCATCATTGCTATCACATCTCTGTAGACACAGCCAGCCCCCCATTGATAGCTGTTTCTGAGACTAATTCTCTGGAGGACACTGATGTCTCCAGGTTAGTTAGTCCATGGTCATTCCCAGAAAGGCCCTTGAAGAACACTAGTATAAAAACACAGAGTTACTCCCTACTGCTTTCAGTAAGAATATGCTACAAATTCAATTAAGAAAACATGGATTAATCCAAGCCCTGTAGTGCATTTGTCATTACTGCAAACAGAGCCAATGGAATCAGTGTTGGGTGAGCTAGGAATACTGAGAAGGAGCCCATTTTCAGTTTTAGGCATTTTCTAAAATGGGGCTCTGATTACACATATGAAATGGTATACATAGGTATATGTGTATCCCAACAAAAGGCAATGCTAGCTTCTGCAGTAATGTCCAGGATTACCTAAATTTATGCTACATGACAGAAAAGCATATACAGGAGAAGAGAATTTGTGCTGATTCATTAATTTTAGGCCAACTGTTGCCCACTAGCGCCAGGCAAGCATTAGTCTGCAGTCTCTCTAGATCTTTTTCTAGGTTACCTTTGGACATTTAGTAATATGGTGAACAACATACAGCACACCGTGGCAGTTATATGTGTGTGGTTGCTGGCTGCTCCCTAGCCTTGCTCAGGCCTGTAACCTGCTGCACATTCTGAGACTCTGCTTGAGGCCTTGTGGTTTGGAAGCTGATGCACACAGCCCTGAAGCCAGCGACACGGGCCCAGTGCTGCACTGCTGCCTAGTAGCTGGGCAGCTTAGTTTTTGTCTGTGTTTCAGCTTCCTTCTCTGTTGATTGGAGTGTCCCAACACACAGCACTATCATGAGGAGTTAGTGAATGAACACATTTAAAACCTTTAAAACCAATGCCTGGGACATGCTAAATATTATATATTTGCTAGGCTGCTTTTATATTACAGTGAAATATCACTAGGAGTCAAGAAGTATCATTGGGAATTGGTTTGGAGCAATAGGCAAAGAAACGCATGTAGTCCATGTCTTTGAAACATCACTTAGCAGGAAAGGCCTCTCAACTGACAACTAGGAATTTGCCAAATGTTTGTTCTTTGGACTTGGCAAAGTCATTAACAAAATGATGATTGTCCTGAGTTTCAAAAGTCAACGATTCAAAGTAATGTCTTATAATTAAGAGCCTTCTGTAGTTGGAAAGTTTGTTTCCTTTGTATCCAACATGGTTTAACTTAAAAGGAACAAGCATCCTCTATCAGGCTGCTGGAATGGGTACAGTGACTGTTAGAAGTTACCCATCATTAAAATCAGCTGTTTTTATTAATTATGTTTAGCAACGTAATAATTCATTGAAAATACTTCATCTTATATAAGAACACTTACCATTTATGGCAGAAGCATTGTTAAACGATTTAGGATATGTAACACATTTACTATTAATTTATTTAATTTTTGTTTTTTTTTCTAACTCTGGGGGAAAATATCTGTTTCTCTAAATGTTTTGCTGATTGTTTTTAAACAAATAGAAATTCTAATACATTTTAACTGAAAGCTGAAGATAACATTAATAGTTTGAAATACTGTGTATTATATGGCTATTAAGAAAAACATTATGTGAAGTATATTGTACAAAAGCAAGGCCTGTATTAGAAATTATTTATAAAAAAGCTTTCTGATAAAATATCAAGAATTATGTTGCTTAATTAATGATACTTTAAAGTTTTGTTTTCATAACCTGATGGCACATAAATTATCAAATGTCATTCTAATTTCTTTGAGATATTAATTAAATAAAGACAGTTTCTGTAAAAATACGTACAAATTTACTTTTATAATCATCATTACAATAGTCTCTAGCATTCCATGAGTATGCTGTTTCTTACTTAAAATGTCAAGAATTACATAGGAGCTTAAAATAGAGATCGCTCAACTGACTGCTGAACTCTGTCACTTCATCTTCAAGGCATTTGAAGTAGCTAGGAAAATTTATCATGAAACAAAAACCAAAGCTTCCACATAAAGTAAATAGGCATTATAATAAGTGATATGTTTTTAGCACTTCAGCAAATAAATCAATGTTTTCCATAAGAAGCACACCTGAGGTTGCAAGTCTTTTCCAAACAGCATCATGCTATACAGACCAGGTTGTGGCCATTAGTTTTCAAAAACACATAATGGATTAATTTGTTAAAACATACAGTTTATTATTTATAAGGACATTTGCTTTGCCTTTACTAAGTTGTTCCCAGAATAGTCAAAAATGTGAGCATAGATTTTTCCAGATTGCTTTACTTTATCATTATTGGAACACTTCTTCTATGGAACAATGCTCTTAAGTTTCAATGAATATATCAAAGTAGCACTCTGAAATTTGTCACCCACTATTCATGTCATTTAGCTACACTCTCATAAAGTTCGGAATACATACATGAAGGAGTTCTCTTGGAAATAATCAAATAACAGGAGAGACAGTCCCAAGTGAACATCTCTTGTCTCCAAATGAATCTTCCAGTGCCAGGAATGGGTTACATCTAATCTAACCTAATGAGTTACATCAAAGACTTACCCCCAAAACAAACCAGGCTATTTCCAAGGCTATTAGCTGCTCTCTACAATCTGACTGTGACAACACCAACACAAATGCACAGAAGTTGAACTGGTGCCTATCAAGAGCCTTCACCCTATGATTCATGGTACCAGAAGGTACTCTGATCATTTAAAAAAGGAGAAAAGTAGACAGCAACCAATTTACAAACCCTTCAGTCTATAATAATACCTGCCCACAGTATCTGCCAGTACCATAGTGACACTATGAAAGCAACCATTGAATATCTGATTGGATTTAAGGCCCACTTGTGAGATGGAACAAATCCCTCACCCTGCCTGGGTGGCCAAGAACCTGAAATTAAAAACGTCGGATGTATAGGGGAAAGCCAAACACTACTTTTTTGATAAGGAAATAACAATAAAATGGCTTCTAATCACTTTCTGCTATCCTCATAACTAAGGGTCTTGTTTAGGCATCATCAGAGATGCTTTCTCCTGCAGTAGATAGGAACAGATTCAGAGACACATAACCAGACAATGTGAAGACAGTAAGACACCTTGGAACTCTCAGTCCTGAGTGAGATGTCTCCATCAAACTCTTACCTCCAGGGTCCAGGGAACCTTGCAGAAAAGGAGCAGAAAGAGCCACAGGGGTTGGAGGACAGTGCAAAAATTAACTCACAGAGACTGCAGCAGTGCCCAGGGCCTGCCAGATGGAGTACCAGCACTGAGAGGAGAAGCAGACATAAAATGCATCCCTACCCAGAAGCCATCTCCAACTGAAAACCACTCACAAGTGAAAAATGAGTTCACTAGTGATAAAAGACACACTTAATGGCAGGCCCTATCCATGCCTAGCAGTAGACAGTAGATGACCAACAGGAAATGAACTCAATGGCATTCTAGGAGGTCCTTAGACTAATAATGTGTTAGAACTCAGAGGTCCTTTGCATATGGATTATGGCTCCAGGTTTTGTGATTTTTTTTTTGGATTCCTGTGTGTGTTTGTGTCCATATGTGTTTCTTTTTGTGCTCTTTCTTTGGTTCTTTTTCTTCTGATTATGTTTATTTCATTCTATTCTGATTTGTTTAGCTTAGTTACCTTATTTTATTATTAGTCGTTAATTGTTGCTTGTTTTCTAAGGGAAGACACAAAGGGTGTGGATCCAGATAGAAGGGGAGCTGGGGAGGGTCTTGAAGGATTTGGGGGAGAGGAAGCTGTACTCGGAATACATTATATATGAAATCTATTTCCAAATGAATATTTAAAATATTTTTAAAGGTACACTTATAGATATAATATTAGAATTCTAGAAATTAATTTACAAGATCTGAAGATGCTCCTGTCACACTTATAAACAACACAGTCTTTGCAAATAAACTGTGACTTTCTTTTCCATCATATCTAGATTATCTATTCCTAACAAGTTAACTACTGTGCAAATACTTCCTATAACTTATTGACTAAGGAAACTATAACTAGGGGAAAAGCTTAAGCATTAAGTACTGAACAATATTCTTTCCTCAAATATTTTCTAATTATGCCATTCTTGCAGATATAGGAAGCCAAATATATTAATCTCAAACTTCAGAGATGTTCTTTTTAACATTAAGATAATAATAGTTCTGGATTATTAACTTTCTGATGTTCAGAAAGTTAACTTCTAGGAGCAGATATTTATCATGGCTCATAGATTCCATTCATGGTCATTTGGCCCTCAATGTCATTACCTTACCTGAAGGACTCAGTCCCTTCAATCAAGCCCTAATTCTTAGGATACATCACTTCCCAATAGCCCATCATTTTAGGAACACATTGGTGTATTCCTTTATTAAAGGCAGAGTCTTCATGATCCAATCACTGTACAACAACCCCTCCTCTGAAAACTGATGAACTGTAGACAATGCCTTAGCAAGTGAGCCTTTATGGGACATTGCAGATCCATGCCACAACAAGTATATACTTCATAATGGTAAAGAATAAAACCTTATCTTTTCAATATTGTACTTGAGGTACTAGCTCAGGCAATTCGACAACATAAGGAGGTCAAAGGGATACAAATCGAAAAGGAAGAAGTTAAACTATCATTATTTGCAGACAACATGATAGTCTACCTAAGTGACCCAAAAAACTCCACTAGAGAGCTCCTACAGCTGATAAACAACTTCAGCAAAGTGGCAGGTTATAAAATCAACTCAAGCAAATCAGTGGCCTTCCTATACTCAAAGGATAAGCAGGTTGAGAAAGAAATTAGGGAAATGACACCCTTCACAATAGCCACAAACAGTATAAAGTATCTTGGGGTGACTCTTACCAAACATGTGAAAGATCTGTATGACAAGAACTTCAAGACTCTGAAGAAGGAAATGGAAGAAGACCTCAAAAAATGGGAAAAACTCCCATGCTCATGGATCGGTAGAATCAATATAGTTAAAATGGCCATTTTGCCAAAAGCAATATACAGATTCAATCCAATACCCATCAAAATCCCAACTCAATTCTTCACAGAGTTAGAAAGAGCAATTATCAAATTCATCTGGAACAACAAAAAACCCAGGATAGCTAAAACTATTTTCAGCAACAAAATAAAGTCTGGGGGAATCAGTATCCCTGACCTCAAGCAATACTACAGAGCAATAGTGTTAAAAACTGCATGGTATTGGTACAGTGACAGGCAGGAGGATCAATGGAACAGGACTGAAGATCCAGAAATGAACCCACACACCTATGGCCACTTGATCCTCGACAAAGAGGCTGAAAACATCCAATGGAAAAAAGATAGCCTTTTCAACAAATGGTGCTGGTTCAACTGGAGGTCAGCATGCAGAAGAATACGAATTGATCCATCCTTGTCTCCGTGTACTAAGCTCAAATCCAAATGGATCAAGGACCTCCACATAAAGCCAGACACTCTGAAGCTAATATAAAAGAAACTGGGGAAACCCTTGAGGACATCGGTACAGGGAGAAAGTTTCTGAACAGAACACCAATAGGGTATGCTCTAAGATCAAGAATTGACAAATGGGACCTCATAAAATTACAAAGTTTCTGTAAGGCAAAGGACACCATCAAGAAGACAAATCGGCAACCAACAAATTGGGAAAAGATCTTCACCAATCCTACATCAGAGGGCTAATATCCAATATATATAAAGAACTTAAGAAGTTAGACTCCAGAAAACCAAACAACCCTATTAAAAAATGGGGTACAGAGTTAAACAGGGAATTCTCACCTGAAGAACTTCGGATGGCGGAGAAGCATCTTAAAAAATGCTCAACTTCATTAGTCATTAGGGAAATGCAAATCAAAACAACCCTGAGATTTCATCTTACACCAGTCAGAATGGCTAAGATTAAAAATTCAGGAGACAGCAGGTGTTGGAGAGGATGTGGAGAAAGAGGAACACTCCTCCACTGCTGGTGGGGTTGCAAATTGGTACAACCACTCTGGAAATCAGTCTGGCGGTTCCTCCGAAAACTGGGCACCTCACTTCCAGAAGATCCTGCTATACCACTCCTGGGCATATACCCAGAGGATTCCCCACCATGTAATAAGGATACATGCTCTACTATGTTCATAGCAGCCCTATTTATAATTGCCAGATGCTGGAAAGAACCCAGGTATCCCTCAACAGAAGAGTGGATGCAAAAAATGTGGTATATCTACACAATGGAGTACTATTCAGCCATTAGAAACAATGAATTCATGAAATTCTTAGGCAAATGGATGGAGCTAGAAAACATCATACTAAGTGAGGTAACCCAGACTCAAAAGGTGAATCATGGTATGCACTCACTAATAAGTGGATATTAACCTAGAAAACTGGAATACCCCAAACATAATCCACACATCAAATGAGGTACAAGAAGAAAGGAGGAGTGGCCCCTTGTTCTAGAAAGACTCAGTGAAGAAGTATAGGGCAAAACCAGAACGGGGAAGTGGGAAGGGGTGGGTGGGAGGACAGGGGGAGAGAAGGGGGCTTATGGGACTTTCGGGGAGTGGGGGGCTAGAAAAGGGGAAATCATTTGAAATGTAAATAAAAAATATATCGAATAAAAAAAAAAGACAAAAAAAAAAAGAAAAAGAAAACTCTGTGAGATTGACATGCTAAAGTGACAAGGGGAAAATCAGACATAGGTTTGGGGAGAGGGCTAAGTTCTCGACCACTGCATCAGCACAGTGGAGGTCTCAGGAGTTCTGCTGAACATTGACTATCCATGGTGTTGTAACTGTGATCGTGGTGCAGCCTTGGCGAGGAGATGCTCTGAAGGCAAGTTGCTCCTCTCTAGGCTATCAGAATATCACCTATTGTGTAAAATGTAAGTAGCGTACAGCAGTGAGTCAGTAAAACTGACATCCAACAGATACACAGAGGCTACTACTAGACACCTGCTAAAACAAATATGGAATGTGGTTCTTTCCTATCAAATACCATAATACTATAAAACCTTTGCCTAGCAAGACTTCTAGGCAAATGTTTTAACTTCACCCTGTGAGTAAACTCTTTGCCACACCCATCACTGATGCTCAGGAGTTTGAGGAGGAGGAGCAAGAGCAAGGAATTTTATCCCCTCCTGCCTTCATTTTAAGTTCTCCATTCGATGTAGCAATGGATTCAAACTATGAAGTTGATTGATTCAGACTATGAGGTTGCGGACCAGCCAGTGGGAAAAAGGCAGTCACCAACTGATTTAGAACAACAACAACAAAAAAAAGACCACTTCCTGTCTCGGTGTTTCTTTTCTAAGCAGAGTGAGAGTAAATTTTTCCTAATCTAGACACTTCAGTTGGAGTGGTCATCTTTGTCTTTACAACCCCAAACTTATTTCTAACAATTTCAATGGGATACACTTAGAGACAAAGGAATTACAGCTTTCATTTTCCAAAATGGGAGATTTTTAATATTTCATTTTCCTTGAATCAGATGTTAATGAAACCTGCCTTTGTGCCAGAGCCTGCTGGCTACAGGACAGCAACCACAGTACTGGTTAACTATCTTGTAGGTAAATGCCTTTGCCTCAGGTTTCCTATAAATTAGAACATGGCTACAGGCAAGGAGTGAATGAAATTAGGCTCTTACCTTTCCATACTCATTTGGCCACTATGAATATAAATCCATTTTCTCTTATCAATTTCTGTTTTCTAATTTGTCTTCTTACAAATATGATTTTATTTATGTATATTTCAAATGTTATGTCCTTTCCCAGTTTCCCCTCTGAAAACCCCCTCTCCCATACCCACTTCTAAGAGGGTGCTCTCCTATCCACCTACCCACTCCTGCCTCACCACCATAGCATTCCTCTATACTGGGACATCAAGCCTTCACAGTATCAAGGGCCACCCCTGCCACTGATGCCAGATGAGGCCCCTTTAGCTCCTTCACTCCCTCCCCTAACTCAATTGGGGTCCCTGTGCTCAGTCTGATGGTTGGCTGCGAGCATCCACATCTGTATTGGCCAGGATCTGACAGAACCTCTCAGGAGACAGCTATATCAGGCTCCTGTCAGAATGCACTTGGCATCTGCAATAGTGTCTGGGTTTGGTGTCTGCATGTTGGATGGTGGCCTCAGGTGGCCTTTCCTTCAGTCTCTATTCTTTGTCCCTTTATTTCCTTTAGACAGGAGAAATTCTGAGGATGGGTGGGTAGCCCCAACCCTCAACCCGGGAGCCATGTCTAACCTCTGGATATGCTCTTAACAGGTATCTCCTTCCCCTTTGTCTGGTATTTCAGCTAATGTCATTCCCGTGGGGTTGTTGGAGGCTCTTGCTTTCCTGACATCTGGGACTCTCTGGTTGTAACCCCCAGTTTCCCATCCTCCATTGGTACACACCTGTGCTCAATTTCTTGACCCTCTGTACATATCTTCCATCTCCTCACATACTTCTTTCCCTCTTTTCTCCTCCCCCTCTTTTCTCCCTCCAAGTCCCTCCCATCCTTTACTTCCCTCGACTATTTTGTTCCCACTTCTAAGTAGGACTGAAGCATCCACTCTTTAGTTTTCTTTATGCTTGAGCATCATGTGGTCTATGAGTTGTATTCATGGGTATTAAATGCTCTTGTCTGATATCCATCTATCAGCGAGTTCTGTATGTGGTCTTTTGTGACTGACATGAGATGTGATTTTAAGTCAGAATTTTGCTTTTCTGGTGTCTTGGGATATGTAGGTCTTGTTGTGGTCAAAGAACTGGGTTCTAATGATGTCCAGTAGCCTTGGTTTCTTTTGCTTATGTTCTTGCCCTTGCCTCTTGCCATCTGGTTATCTCTGGTGTTAGCTGGTCTTCCTGTCTCTGATTGTGGTTTATGCCTCCTGTAGGCCTGTCTATCAGGACTCTTGGGAGACTAGCCCTCTCTGAAAGGAATTTGGGTATGGAGAGCTGTTGGCACAGGGTCGGCTCTGGGGCACAGACAGAAACAGGAATGATCCTATTCCTGACTCTTTTGGGTTCTCATTTCCTGATTGCTCTGCTTGGGTTCTTCTTGGCCTGGGAACTGAACAGAAGTGATGGTCTCACCTGTGCTCTCAGGTGTTTCAGCACTCCTGAAATATCTGCTCACTGTTGGTGGGATCTAGGTACAGAGAGTTGTGGAACAGGGTCAGTTCCAGGTGTAGATGAAACAGGAAGGATTCTGTCTCAGGCTGCTCCTCAGTTCTGCGTTCTCAGGGGTGCAGGCAGGTCCATTGGAGCCAAAGTGGTTGTCCTACATGTGCTCACAGGTATGTCAGTGCTCCTGGGAGACCAGCTCTCTCCTGGTGGGACCTGGGCATGTAGAGCTGTGGCACGGGGTCAGCTCTGGGGCACAGATAGAAATAGGAAGGATCCAGTCCCTGGCTGTTCCTTGGTTCCTGTGTCCTGATGGTCCTGAGCTGATCTCTCTTGGGCCAGAAATTTGAGCAGAAGTGTTCTAATTTCTTTTTTAAAATAGACAAACTAAAGTAGTGGGTTTACCTAAATGTCTTGGAGACATTTACCTAAATGTCTTGGAGAGTCCTGGGGACAAAGCAGTACTTTCCTGAGCGGCACCTTCCCTAAGGAGGTTTTTGGAAAATGAACAATATGATAGTCAAGAGGTGGGTGTGGGAAACTTCTCTTAGAAGCTGCTGCTGGGAGCTTTCCAGGTATGATGGCTATCTTTGAATGTCAACTTGACTCCATCTGAAATTTACCAGAACCCAAGCGCCTGTGACAAATTTCTTTCTTAATCAAATCATTGGAAGTAGGAGGACCCATGTCCAATACAGATCTTTGAGGTGAGATCTTTAATCTGGACTGCACCTTCTGCTGGCAGCCTATATCAAGGACAAGGAAGAAGAAAACTTACTCTGTCCTGGCCTGTTTGTTCTCTGCGCTAGCAAGGCCATTCCTTCACTAGCCTAGAGTTTACTTCTTTGGAAATCTGGCATATCCAGCCTTATGGATTGAATAACTATTGGAATGTTCTATCTTCAGCTGCCATTGTTGGACTAGCTGGACCACAGTTTGTAAGATAGTTTAATAAATTTTATCATTTGGGCAGGAATAAAATCCTTAGAGAAGCTGTTGTAGAAATTTTAGAAATCATATTAAGTCTATACAAAATGGAGATTAACACAACAGTTATTTTAGCCATTGTCTATAAGGAAACCTACTTATCTAAATTATATTCAGTGTATCTTATCTGAATTTTTGAACATAGGAGAAAGACTGGAGTGCTGAAAAACGGTCATAGTGAGATCCTGGTGGCAATGAGAAAACCCAAAACTTCCTAGAAATGACTGGATGATTGGAGCAGTTTGGACAAGAAAATGCTGTGGGCCTCATTATGGGATGTAGGTATGTAGGGACATGTTCACTGTTCACATATAAGGAATGGTAAGTACAAATAAAGAAGTCCGAGTAGTGAACACTGACTTTCAGAGAAGCAAGAAGCCAGTATGAAGAATGCTCAAGCATCTGAAACAGCAACAAGCTCTTGCAGTGATAAAAGCAAGGTTGCCTGGGGTTCTAGGTAAGAAAGCCTAAGTGTAGAGGGAGTGCACATAGTGCAGCCTTTGTGACTGGAAAGGGTTAGGTGGGGTTCTGGCACATGTGAGGGAACACTCAGGTGGAGATAAATCAAAAGGTCAGACAACTAGGCCAGTTTGAAAGGCTGACAATCCCGGATATGATCCTGAATATGGTAAGGAGCTAGAACAGAATGAGTTTGATTTAGGAAACTTGACTAGTCTTATGTGGTATATAAGAGGAATCCATACAAGTAGGCTGGTGGAAACTTTGAAGGTGTGGGATGGGGCATGGCACTATACTCAAGCAGCTCTTTTCTAAAATAGTATTGGCAGGGAAGTCATTTTAGTTAAGAGACACATGGTTTCTTTTTTTTTTCTTTTCTTTTATTGAATATAATCTTCATTTGCATTTCAAATGCTAAAACCTTTCCTGGTTTCCCCCCCTTCCCCAAAACACCCAACCCCTCTTCCTACGCCCTGCCTCCAAGTATATGCCCCTCCACCTAACCCACTCCCACCTCCCCCCCCCCTTGATTTCCTTTTGTTGGGGCCTCTATTGAGCCTTCACACAACCAAGGACCTCTCCTCCCACTGATGCCCGACAAGGCATTTCTCTGCCACATGGTTTCTTACTCCTCAATTTTCAATCATAATTTTCTTGAACTAGAAGTCTCTGTCCACAGTGGGAATAACAGAAAAACCACAGCTGCTGTTGTGCTGTCTTGAAGCACTCTTCAAGGTAGACTAAAATTTCGAGTGCTGGTCTAATGCAATGTCTACTAATTTATTATCTAATTCAGCTTTGCTCTTTAGAAATATAACTGCGTTCGTTCTTTCAATTCTCTTAGGCATTTCAAAGACTGAATGTAGATACCTTCTATATACTGGCACTTGTGACTGAACAGCATCATACAAAAATATTCTTTTACTTACAATTCCTAAACTAAAAGGATCAATCAAGAGTATTTCCGCAGAGCATTTCCTCTGCTGTGACTGTCCATCCCTGCCAGCATATGTATTTAGCTCCCACACTTAGGGTGACATTTGAGTAGAATAAAAGTTCCATTCAACTGTGGCTATGAATGTTTGTTTGCCGTTGATGTGCTGGGTTTTGTTTGTTTGTGTGTTTAGGACACTTTTGAAATTATACATACTCACTTGCACTTTTCAACAGGATTCTCGGAATGAGGCCACCACCATGAAGTAGGGTCTCCAGAAGCAGGTTCCCCTTACAGCAAGGCTGGGATAAGAGCAGTTTCAACTGACCCTGGGCCGTCAGTCCTCCCACTGATGGATGCCTTTTAGAATGCAAGATAAGACAGAGTAATGATGTTAATCTATGAAATGAATAGCCTTAAAGTCCAGATGTAATGTTAACTCTTTTAAATGTCAGTTTCTTCCAGATTACTCAGAAAATGCTTTCATGCTTGCTTACTTTAGGATTGCTCAGAGAAGGAATTACATTTAATCTCAACTAGCAAATTAACTATTTGTAGTCTGCTAAATTTAAGAAAGATACATAATAACTATGCCCATATTTTACAGATCTGTGTGTGTGTGTGTGTGTCTGTGTATGTGTATATATGGGTATGTATGTGTATAAGTATGAATTATGTGAGTATGTGAGTGTGTGAGTGTGTGTGTCTGTCTGTCTGTGGTGTGTGACTACATATGCATTTATTTTGAGTGTCTTCATTTGTTTGCTCCCTAGATATATAATGACTGTTATATACTATTAGCTTCTTGTCTTGCATGGGAAAATATGTTGTAGTGAGCTTCTGAATACTTGGAACTTTGCTTTATATTGAATTTGCTGGTAAAACTAAAGGAATTCAAAGCTTCTGTGAAGGGTCAGCCACAATCTAATTATTTAATTAGAAAATCCTTAAATCAACATGCAATTATCAGACTTAATGACCTACATAAGTAATGTCATCAAAGTCAAATAATTCCAAGATAAATAGGCTTCTGGTTTCTAATCTGTTATCAGTTTTGAACAGAAAATAAACTTTCCCAGAGAACTGCTTTCACTGACAAGGGTATCAGTACCTCATCAGAAACTGGGAATTATCAATAACATTGTTCAACTTTTCCCTTTAAAAATCTCTCAATTTGGATCACCTAAAGGTCATAACAGGATATATGACCTCTCTATCAGCTCCTACCTCCAGCTTTCTGCCCTGTTTGAGTTCCTGTTCTGACTTCTTTGGATGATGAGCTATGATGTGGAAGCATAAGCCAAATAAACCCTTTCATTCTCGACCTGCTGTTGGTCATGGTGTTCATAACAGGAACCCTAACTAAGACATCACCCTATAACAAATTTAACAAAAATTGCACTTTCTCTGAATATTCATCACTGAATGTTTCTCTTCAGAGTGGCCTCTGTATTAAAGAACTTACGACGAGATTATACTATTCAGCACTTATCTCATCAAATGAAAGTTTATTTCTCCATCTGGACTGGAGTGCCTTGAAGATAATGCAAGAGACAGAGGAAAAAGAAAGAAGAGACAAAGAGGAAAGAAAATTTAAAGCATCTCCTTGGCATGGCATCAGAAACATTTCACAACTTCATGACATACAAAATTCTCCAGTCTGTACTTAAACTTTGATCCAATTCAGGCTTTCCTTGTGAGGCTATGATAACTGTAGGCAAGAGTAATTCCTTCGGCATTTGGGCAATGTGAGGTGGGAAAATTCCTACTCTAGGTGACTGGTGGAGCAGAAGAGATAAGCAATGGACGCCTCAGACTAGAGGAGTAAAATCCATGACAGAGGGCATCTCAAGAATCCTCAGTTACTGTGCTGCTCTTAGAAGAGTTTCTAATGTGGTTCCAAAAGACACAAAAGGCCTTCTTTACTTCTTTCCTGAACCTTGGATGCTGGGTTCTAAGAAGCCCTTCAGGGGCCCACAGGACAAAAGACACCTGCTGACAGCTGGTTGCAGGTGTCCTCCTTGCTTCCCCACCCTTACCTATGCCTGCATTATGTTTGCGTTGATGACACAGCTGAAGGCCTATTTTGCTAGAATACAGTGAGGGTCTCTGACATACAGTTGAAAGATGACAGGAGTAAGATCATGGGGGATGGTGGGGATTTTGAGATTTTGTATCTGTTGATGAGTTTAAAACACAGGAGTTTCCTGATGTGGTGGCAGTGTATAAAATTGATTAAAGATAACTGATGTTTTAATCTGAGTCCCTCAGTCATAAAAACAAAATAATTGAATGTCACTTGATTTTCCTTTATCAGAATTCCTGGCTAATAATAAAATTCTTCATTTAACAAATGGGAAACTATTGACTGAGATACACATCAATTCTTGGATCTTTCAACTTACCACAGATTTTGAAAAGTACAATAGAATGAATCACTATGAAGAATGAAACAGTGCAAACATTCCTCAGTCCCGAGCTCTGAGTAAAGAATGTGCTGAAGAGCCTGAGTCGGCCATACGGCGCAGCACATGCTCACTCTCTATGAGCTGCTAGAGCTGGGAAGTGAGATCAGTCTGAAAAGAAAACAGAAAGGGAAAGTGTGTGTGTGTGTGTGTGTGTGTGTGTGTGTGTGTGTGTCAATGTGTATGTGTCAAATTCTACTATGACATACAGAAGAGAACAAAAATTTACAAATCCATTAAAACTCATACATTTTGTCCTGGAAAATAGAATAAATACATTGTTGGATTGTATTAAAATTATATTCCAATAAATGATGGGTTTCTGGGCCATGAATTGGCCCCCAAATTCCTCAAATCCTGAAATAATAAGGTTTGATTTTTATTAGTTTATGGAAATTATAAAATCCTATAGCATAATCATGAAAAATTTTAGTTCTACTTTAGCTGTAAGACTATAAAGTAGCTTATTTATAATTTCTTAAATTTTTATATGTACTCATGGATTTTCTGAATCAGTAAATTTACCCATGCCTACTGCATGCTTTTCCTAGTTTTCCACTTTCCTATAAATCCCAGGCCATGAGAAACTTCTGCATCATACTCAAGATATGAGCTGGTTTACTGCTCATGTTTTATAATCATAAGTTAACATAAAATCCCAAATATGTGCCTTGGAGAAGCACCTAGTAGATGGCAGAATGAACTATGAAACACACAGCTTGTGTGTACTTTCTAGCATTGGTAGGGCACTGTCTTTTATGCTGTTGACCCCAACAAACTACAGAGGCCTAGGCACCAGGGGGTGAAAAAGTGTTTTTCAGAAGTTTGTGGTTATCTTCTGGGAAAATATCTTCTTTACATTCCCATAGCCTCAATCCCATAGTTTTTTTTGGGGGGGGGGCGGGGGGGGGCGAAGAAACAGCCAACCTCTTTGGTGACATGGTGTAGGATCAGCGAAAGCTCTGAGTAAATGTGTGAGAAATAGATGAATTTTCATGTGAATGTGTGTTGCTGATATGAGTACAATGATCCCAATAGCCCAGACCAATGGAAACTGCCAAAGCCTTAGTCTGAGTCCAAAGACTGGCAGTGTATGCAGAAACTATCAACCAGAGCTTCCTCTTCCAAGATGACTGCAGCCTGAGATTGCTTGGCACAGATTCCCTAAGCCGACTCCTTGTTTAGCTGCATGCAGTAAAACTATCACGTTAGTCCAGATGTACAAATAAACACACTGAGTCTACCAGTTTATCAGGGGTTATAGCCCACCTGATCCCAGTTTTTCTGTACATGTGTCTGTGTGTATGTCTTTTCTTTATTCCCTTATGGCCCCTGTCGCATCAGCCTTTGAGGTTGAAGATCTTAGTGACTCCACTTGGAAAGCAACATAGGTCAGTAGGCATGATGAACAGGGGTGACAGGAAGACAACGGGGGTAGTAAAAGGATATGATAAGGGTAATGATGATTATCACTTGCAAACTGGAAAACAGAGAAAGAAAAACACCCGCAGCAGGAACTAATGCAGTTGTCAAAGTGCTAGTCTATGTTTAAACATTTTGTTGGAGGTGTGGGGAGTGGGGAAGGAGAGATTGAGAAAGATTCTCTGTGTAGCCTTAGCAGGCCCAGAACTTGCTCTGTCCTGGAACCTGGTTAGTGTCAATGTAGGCTGAAAGAAGAGTGCCACCAGACCTTGATCATTTTTCCCCTCCTTCCTTCCTTCCTTCCTTCCTTCCTTCCTTCCTTCCTTCCTTCCTTCCTTCCTTCCTTTTCTTTCTTTTTTATGTTTTAGAAGTTGCAAGCAACCTTCATTGTGAAGACTCATAGGGAAAAGATCTCAACGATGCAGAAACAGACCACTTAGGAAGTCAGTGACTCTGCAGTTTCTTTACTTTAATTCTTGGCTGGTGCTATGTGGATCAAAGTGGAAGAAATGCTTTAATTTCCCTAATTTTGCGGCATGTAGACTATAATGCTGGGGAATCAAAATTTCTAGAGAAATTTAGGGGTGCGGTGGTAGCTGCAACTCTGACGGGGCCGGGGTCCAGGGGGCAGTGGCTGAACTTCTTCTGTCCCTCAAAGGTAGAAGCTCTGCCCACAGGTGGAAGTCCCCCCCACACTGGTTCAAACCCCTGGTCTCTGGGGTTCAAAATCTCTGCTCTACCTTAGACCAGGCTGCCTGTGTACAGATCACCTCCCAACAACCAAATAGCGCCTGGAGAGAGCTAGCCTCCCAGGAGTGTGGACAAGCCTGTGAGCACAGGTAAAATCACCACTGCTACACAGAGAAAACCTTCCAGAACCCTCAGGACACAGGAACCAAGGAGCCTTCTGGTTTCTGTCTGTGCTCGGAGGTGATCCTGTGCCACAGTGCTACAGATACACAAATACCACCAGGAGAGAGCTGGTCTCCCAAAAGAAATCACAAACCGGGACAACTCTGACAATAGAAAACCTAGGAAAGAGATCAGGAACACAAACAGATTATAAGAGGTAGAAGAGAGAATCTCAGATGCAGAAGATACATAGAAAACATTGACACAACAGTCAAAGAAAATGCAATATGAAAAAAGCTCCTAACCCCAAACATCCAGGAAATCTAAGACACAATGAGAAGACCAATCCTAAGAATTATAGGTACAGAAGAGAGATACATTCCCCAACTTAAAGGGTCACACAATCATAAAAATAATATAAAAAACAGGAAGGAACAATCACTATTATTTAATATCTCTTAACAGTAAAGAACTCAATTTCCCAATGAAAAGACATAGGCTAACAGACTAGATACATAAACAGGACCTAGCATTTTGCTTCATACAGGAAACATATCTCAGTGTCAAAGACAAACACTACCACAGAGTAAAGGGATGGAAAACAACATTCCAAGCAAATGGTCCCAAGAAAGAAGCTGAACTAGCCATTCTAATATCAAATATTAGACCTAAATATTTCATTCAACCTAAAGTCATGAAAAAAGATATGGAAGGACACTTCATACTCATCAAAGGAAAAATCGACCAGGAAGAACTCTCAATTCTGAACATCTATGCTCCATATATAAGGGCACCCACATTCATAAAAGAAATTTTACTAAAGCTCAAAGCACACATTGTGCCTCACACAATAATAGTGGGAGACTTCAACACCCAACTCTCAACAACGGACAGATCATGGAATCGTAAACTGAAGAGAGACACAGTTAAACTAACAGAAGTTAGTTGGTTTTTAACAGATTTCTATAGAGCATTTCATCCTAAATCTAAAGAATATACCTTATTTTCACCACCTCATGGTACCTTCTCAAAATTGACAAAATAATCAGTCTCAAATCATACTTCAACAGATACAACACTATTGAAATAATCTCATGCCTCCTAACAGATCACTATAGATTAAGGCTAGTCATCATCATACCTATGCTCATTTGATCTTTGATAAAGGAGCTAAAACCATCCAGTGGATAAAAGATAGCCTCTGCAACAAATGGTGCTGGCTCAACTGGTGGCTAGCATGCAGAAGAATGCAAGTCAATCCATTTTTATCTCCTTGTACTAAGCTCAAGTCCAAGTGGATCAAGGACCTCCACATAGGAAACATAATAAAAAGGGGGGCATTAGAAGGAAACAGTATAAATTACTATGATGGCTAATCTTGGTTGTCAACTTGACCACATCTGGAATCAAGTAAAATCCAAGTATTTCAGTACACCTGTAAGGAATTATTCTTCACTGCATCATTTATGGTGGAAAACACCATCCTAAATTGGGACCATATCTTCTCATGGCGGTTTACATAAAATGGCATAGAAGAAGGAAACTTTACTCTTTGCCTGTTTGCTCTCACTCTTACTGGTAGGTTCATCCTTCCTGCTGCTGAGACATTCCTTCACTGGCCTTAGAACCTACTTCATCTGGAAACCAAGAGAGATTGAAGATCAGCTGTGACACCAATGCTCTTTGACTAACCCTAAACAACTATCAGATACTTGGTCTGTCTGTCAGGAGACAGTAATAGACTAGCTAGACCACAGTCTATAAAAGCCACAATAAATCTTATTTTAGTATAAATAGATTCATGCTATCAGGTCTGTTCATCTAGAAACCCCTGACTGCTACAATTAACAAGACCGCAGTCTTTTTTTGAACAATTTATGAAATCACTATAGTAACATGCATTGACCTTGTTGGGGAGATAGTCACTATTTGATTTAGCCCAGTCTACCATGAAACTGATTATTCTAAGCCATCTACAGTGTTAGCTCCTGCCATTTGGATAGACCTTAAATGTAGTTCATTTTACTTAATGCTTTGGAAATACATTAATTTTTCTAAAAATATGTCTTCACAACTGTATTTCCAGAGCCTGGGAAAAGATAAAAATTAATTTTACTTATTATGTCCCTCACAGTAACCCTATAGACAAGTTTATTTTCTATATAACCTTCTACATTTTGATTGTTTGGGTTTTATTGTTTTTCTTGCTCTTTTCTAACTTCTAGCCTACATTTAAGTATCTTTAATACTTCTGAAAGCTGACTCACGTCTTTCCTGAAATAGTGTAGAGGTACAAAATAAATAGATGTCATATTCATTAAGGTGTTGGACTGGTAAAATGGCTCAGCAAGAATGGGGACTTGCCACCAAGATTGATGGCATGTTTAATTCCCAGGAAACCATGGGAAGGAAGAAGCAGAGAATGGTCTACAAGTTGTCTGACTTCCATAAGAAAGTTGTGACCTGTCCCATACCTTGCAATAATAAAGAAACAAGCAAATAAAATAAAATAAATAAATCACTATGAAATTTTATAAAATTCATATATCACTGGTTATCTCAGTGACTTCTTTCCTACGTTTTCTCTTCTCTTTAAATAAACTTTCTTATAAGATAAAACATGTTTTCATTTGTTATTATCTAACTCATACATTTTCCAGAACATTTTTTGTTGCAGAAGAGTGTTTTCAAGAAGAATTTAGGGTAAGAGAGAAGAAGAGAAAGCTGGCTTATACATGGAAAGTGGATTGAAACAGAACAACTTCTGAGTCCACACATTGCGGGTCTTAGACCTTGCCCCCCCTCCCCATTGCCATGCCTGGCAAATGCAAATCAATAATGATTTCTTTTGAAATCATTTTTCTTGATGCCCAGATTATATCACTGTTCTAAACATGTTGGGCTGCATGACACAAGCATCAAACCTTTCTCAGCACATCATATGGCCCTAGCAGGGAACGGCTGTCAGAATCTCAGGCAAGCAGTAGGAGGCAAGGAAAGGGTGACCATATCATGCAGGTCCTTCATGCGGGGAAATTCAGGCCTAAGGAGTTCCATAAGTAGAAACTGCGGGAAAAGGGGTCTAAAGTGGAGAATCATCAAGAAATAAAAGTTAACAATTGCCAAGCCCTAATCATGCAGAAGGACCGTGAGGTAAATGGAGCAGAGAAAAATGATTGGTGCTTGGCAAACAAGGCTCAGGACTGCAAAACGAGCTAACTTAGGATTCTGGGGAGCAAGACACATAATGAAATCTGTTCTACACAGGATCAATAATAGTAAAATGAACAAAGTTCATTACAATGATCTAGGGAAGAATGCTGGCTTTGAGAGTATTTTTGTGACACTGTTTACTGGCCATGATAAGGTCAGGCAACACTAAAGCCTAAGAATAGGCAAAATAAAGAACTCAGAAACATCTGTCTTTTAAGGATTTAGGAACGATGCTTCTATCTGGTAATCTAAGCAAGGGGGAGGAAGGACAAGCCACTATCACACTAGATAACTCAAGAAATGTGTATAGCAGGGCATAAAACGTTGGGGAAAAGCTAGCACTCGTCAGAAATACGGAGGTACAATATTCTCTAATCAAGCAATTATAGAACAATGAACAATCAGAGAAAATGGGCTTGCTTCTTGATTTCTTATTTTTTTATCTTAATGAAGTAAATTGTACTCATAAGAAATTCTGAAGATATAGATAAAAACAAATCATGTGTAAAATCCTACCAGAGATAAAAATTAAAATACCTCTTTGGTCTACACCCTATGGCATCTGATGGAGTTTTGCTTTATTTGCATTTTTCCTGCAATCCTCTATGTAATCCAAATGACACTTAACCCAGGGAATAACAGGAAGACTGTTGGGGGAAATTCTTCAGGCATACATGTTAACATCCACTCTGAATAATTTTCCCTTGAAAGGTGTTTTTGTCAAGACTAACTCAAGTGTGAAAGGACTAGTAACTTGTGGACCTGATCTCTAGCTTCTTTTTCTTCAGAAATTGCTAACTGCCTCAGCACCTTTCTCTCTACAGAGTGCTTATGTACACAGAAGAGGTCACCAAGGCTAAGAGGCAACAGGTAGGAGGTACTAGCAACATGTCTGCTACACATATGGCTTCCAGTGGGACTAGCTTGATTAACCCAATTAACTATAAATCACAATGATTTACAGTTGTCATATATCCTTAAAAATCAATTGTTTTATTGATTACTTATTGGCCTATTGTTATAACTAGCCTCTAAGTGATTTTTTCCAATAGCAGTATACAACATTAATTTTCCATTTTCTTTTATAGACATTACTTTAATAAATATTTTACATATAAAATTTCACTAGCATCTCCACTTTATCCCTAATAGTTAATTTCTAGAAGTGGATTTCCAAAGACATTTTTAAGGTTTCAGCACAGGCTGCTAACATGGTCCCAGAAAGCTGGCACCAGACACCATTTTGTTGGGCATCAGTGAGATTAGCTCAATGCCCCCAGCTGAGCTGTTTGCACAGGTTTCCTGAGAGCAGAACATCCTGTGGCTTTGCTTGATTCCTGTTTTCCTGCCCGGTGTGGTAGGGACTTCCCAGGTGCCTGGCCTATGGCTATGATTGTTTTTTCCTGTTGTTTTTCACCCGGACTCTAGTATATATTGCTGGTCCCTCAGTAAAGCTTTGGCATTCTCCTTACTGAATGACCTGAGTCTGTGTTTTCTGTCAATCCCCCAGGCCTACGCCCGATACTTAGTATTGTCACCATTTTACACTGGGGATGAACAAGGACTCTCAGGACCAAATTGTTCTGTTAGAGTGACATTGTTTACTAACAGAAGCAGAAAAAAACTTCTTGTTTCGTTTATACTTGGGCATAGAAAAAGTAGACAATAAATGTAAAAATTAACTATTTGCAAGGTAAAGTAATTTCTGTGATAACTTCCCTAGATGACCAGAACTAAGCAGAGCTGAAAGTAAACATACTATGGAGTCCCACCCAATGGGAGATGGGCAGCTCTAAAGAGAAAAGTGTGCAGACAGGAGAGAACAAACGTGGCATATGAATATGCAATATGAACTTGGTGGTGACAACATGTATCGAACCTTCACATGAAGCGCCAAACTGAGGGGCAGGTAGACACAGGACCCCACTTCTAACCAATCTGTAATGACTAATAGTGTTTTTCCAACATGCATCAAGTCTGCACTCAGATCAACATAATCTCCATTAGCTATTCCTGATATTTTATTCTCAGGTACAAAGAAAAGACATTTGCCCAATGATATATTCTTCAAAGAATCAAACTGCCATACTACATAATGCCACAAAATGTCATCAGATTTTTTTTGGAAGTACATTTTACACTGTGAATGCCTTTTCTGACTTTTAAGTGTTGTTAATTAAATAATAAAAATGAAAAATCTTGTTCATAATTACAAAAATTACTCCCCTCAACTTCTAAGTAAGACTCTGAGTTAAGCTAAATTGACTATATAGTTTTGCTGTCTATATCACATAATTAGCTGCAGAACTGTCAAATCCCCAATCAAAGATCAAGAATGAATTTTTAAATAGCTAGGTAATTAGCTTCATAGAATGAAGATCTCAAAATTCTCCTTTTTCCATTACATAACTTAAGTTATGAGTTGGAGGAATGGTTATGAGGGCTGTGGCATCTATTTGGGGGCTTAAAAATGGTTGCATTATCCATTTCCTCAGTTCTTGTCAAATTCCTTTTCTAAGACTCCAGCACACCAAGGAAGCAAATTTGTAAAATTTGTAAAAGGGCCACAGAATTAGAGTGTGTGGAATTCGGAAGTTCTCACCTGAGGAGAGAAGGGTAGAACTGTGCCATGCCTGAAATCCAGTGTAATGGCTGGTTAAGCAATGGAGTTAAGGAATTTGAAGCTGATTCATCCACACCATGCTGAAAAGTCCTGGGGAAACAAAAATAATTATTTAGAATATGCAGGAAACATTAACTTCGGAGAACACTGAAATAATTTTGGAAATTACCTCAGTTTTCACAATCCAATTTATTTTTATATAAATTGAAATCCACCAAAACAATAGAAACAACAGAAACACACACACACACACACACACACACACACACGACACACTCAAACCAAGAATCAAGATGATCCTAATGAATTAGGATCATAATAAGCCATTATAGAACAATCCTTACATAGAGAAAGGTATAGCTATGATATTACTATTTAATTTTAGAAATTTACATTATGAAATTTGTCAAAGATAAATGCCCATAAAAAGTACAATGAATACAATCTGTCTCTTACAACTTGTATTCTTCTATTTCATACAGTTTTAATCAACCTACACTCAGTGTAATATTTGCTTCATAAATGTAAACACATTTAACATGAGGTATATTTTTAACCATTAAAATAATTTTTATGTATTAGACAATAGATATAAACTTACAATTAACTTTATAGATTTTTAATGGCCCAGAGAGTTTTATTTTTTATTCGATATATTTTTTACTTACATTTCAAATGATTTCCCCTTTTCTGGCTCCCCACTCCTGGAAAGTCCCATAAGCCCTCTTTCCTCCCCATTCTCCCATCTACCCCTTCCCACTTCCCTGTTCTGGTTTTGCCCTATACTGCTACACTGAGTCTTTCCAGAACCAGGCCACTCCTATGTTCTTCTTGTAC
Source organism: Apodemus sylvaticus (assembly GCF_947179515.1). NCBI lineage: Eukaryota > Metazoa > Chordata > Mammalia > Rodentia > Muridae > Apodemus > Apodemus sylvaticus. The sequence continues at coordinate 84,552,297 of NC_067487.1, forward strand.
ATCATTTGACATGTGGATTATATTTTGGGTATTCCAATTTTCTAGGCTAATATCCACTTACTAGTAAGTGCATACCATGATTAATCTTTTGAGACTTGGTTACCTAACTTAGTATGATGTTATCCAGCTCCATCCATTTGTTTAAGAATTTCATGAATTCATTGTTTCTAATGGCTGAATAGTACTCCATTGTGGATATATACCACATTTTTTTGCATCCATTCTTCCATTGAGGGATACCTGAGTTCTTTCCAGGTTCTGGATATTATACATAGGGCTGTGATGAACATAGTGGAGCACGTATCCTTATTACCTGCTAGGAAATCCTCTGGGTATATGCCCAGGAGTGGTATAGTAGGATACTCCAGAAGTGACATGCCCAGTTTTTTAAGGAACCGCCAGACTGATTTACAGAGTGGTTGTACCAATTTGCAACCCCACCAGCAGTGGAAGAGTGTTCCTCTTTCTCCACATCCTCTCCAACACCTGCTGTCTCCTAAATTTTTAATCTTAGCCATTCTGACTGGTGTAAAGTGAAATCTCAAGGTTGTTTTGATTTGAATTTCCCTAATGACTAATGAAATTGAGCATTTTTTAAGATGCTTCTCAGACATCTGAAGTTCTTCAGGTGAAAATTATTTGTTTAGGTCTGTACCCCATTTTTAAATAGGGTTATTTGGCTTTCTGGTGTCTAACTTCTTGAGTTCTTTGTATATATTGGATATTAGCCCTCTATCTGATGTAGGATTGGTGAAGATCTTTTCCCAATTTGTTGGTTGTCGATTTGTCCTTTTGATGGTGTCCTTTACCTTACAGAAACTTTGTAATTTTATGAGGTCCCATTTGTCTCTTCTTGATCTTGAGCATACGCTATGGTTGTTCTGTTCGGGAACTTTCCCCCTGTACCGATGTCCTCAAGGGTCTTCCCCAGTTTCTTTTATATTAGCTTCAGAGTGTCTGGCTTTATGTGAAGGTCCTTGATCCATTTGGAGTTGAGCTTAGTACAAGGAGATAAGGATGGATCAATTTGCATTCTTCTGCATGCTGACCTCCAGTTGAACCAGCACCATTTGTTGAAAAGGCTATCTTTTTTCCATTGGATGTTTTCAGCTCCTTTGTCAAGGATCAAGTGGCCATAGGTGTGTGGGTTCATTTCTGGATCTTTTATCCTGTTCCATAGATCCACCTTCCTGTTACTGTACCAATACCATGCAGTTTTTAACACTATTGCTCTGTAGTATTGCTTGAGGTCAGGAATACTGATTCCCCCAGAATTTCTTTTGTTGTTGAGAATAGTTTTAGTTATCCTGGGTTTTTTGTTATTCCAGATGAATTTGAGAATTGCTTTTTCTAACTCTGTGAAGAACTGAGTTGGGATTTTGATGGGTATTCCGTTGAATCCATATATTGCTTTTGACAAAATGGCCATTTTAACTATATTAATCCTGCCGATCCATGATCATGGAAGATTTTTCCATTTTCTGAGGTCTTCTTCCATTTCCTTCTTCAGAGACTTAAAGTTCTTGTCATACAGATGTTTCACTTGTTTGGTCAGAGTCACACCAAGGTACTTTACACTGTTTGTGGCTATTGTGAAGGGTGTCATTTCCCTAATTTCTTTCTCAGCCTGCTTATCCTTTGAGTATAGGAAGGCTACTGATTTGCTTGAGTTGATTTTATAACCTGCCACTTTGCTGAAGTTGTTTATCAGCTGTAAGAGTTCTCTAGTGGAGTTTTTTGGGTCACTTAGGTAGAATATCATATCATCTGCAAATAGTAATAGTTTGACTTCTTCCTTTCCAATTTGTATCCCTTTGATCTCCTTATGTTATCTAATTTCCTGAGCTAGTACCTCAAGTACAATATTGAAAAGATAAGGAGAGAGGGGGCAGCCTTGTCTAGTCCCTGATTTTACTGGGATTTCTTCAAGTTTCTCTCCATTTAGTTTGATGTTGGCTAGAGGTTTGCTGTATATTGCTTTTACTACATTTAGGTATGGGCATTGAATTCCTGTTTTTTCCAAGACTTTAAGCATGAAAGGATGCTGAATTTTATCAAATGCTTTTTCAGCATTCAATGAAATGGCCATGTGGTTTTTTTCTTTGAGTTTGTTTATGTAGTGGATTGCATTGATGGATTTCCGTATATTGAACCAACCCTGCATCCCTGGGATAAAGCCTACTTGATCATGGTGGATGATCGTTTTGATGTGTTCTTGGATTCCGTTGGCAAGAATTTTATTGAGTTTTTTGCATCGATGTTCATAAGGGAAATTGGTCTGAAGTTCTCTTTCTTTGTTGGATCTTTGTGTGGTTTTGGTATCAGCGTAATTGTGCCTTCATAGAAGGAGTTGGGTAGTGTTCCTTCCATTTCTATTTTGTGGAATAGCTTGAAGAGTATTGGTGTTAGGTCTTCTTTGAAGGTCTGATAGAATTCTGCATTGAAACTATCTGGCCCTTTGCCTTTTTTGTTGGAAGACTTTCTATGACCCTTCTATTTCTTTAGGGGTTATGGGACTGTTTAGATGATCTATTTGATCCTGATTTAATTTTAGTATTTGGTATCTGTCTAGGAAATTTTCCATTTCCTCCAGATTCTCCAGTTGTGTTGAGTATAGGCTTTTGTAGTAGGATCTGATGATGTTTTGAATTTCCTCAGTTTCTGTTGTTATATCTCCCTTTTCATTTCTAAGCTTGTTAATTTGGATAATTTCTCTGTGCCCTTTGGCCAGTCTGGCTAAGGGTTTATCTATCTTGTTGATTTTCCCAAAGAACCAGCTCCTGGATTCCTTGATTCTTTGTGTGGTTCTCTTTGTTTCCACTTGATTGATTTCAGCCCTTAGTTAGATGATTTCCTATCTTCTACTCCTCCTGGATGAATTAGCTTCTTTTTGTTCCAGGGCTTTCAGGTGTGCCATTAAGCTGCTAGTGTATGCTCTCTTCATTTTCTTTTTGGAGGCACTCAGGACTATGAGTTTTCCTCTTAGCACTGCTTTCATTGTGTCCCCAAAATTTGGGTATGTTGTGCCTTCATTTTCATTAAATTCTAAAAAGTCCCAGAGAATTTTCAAGAGGAACTAAATTGAGAAACAAATTATCATGATTTGAAATATAGAATAGTTTGTCCAGAATATCTTATATACAGTCACCTTTTGGAAATGACTAATATTTTTCTAAGTTGGTTCAAATTCAGCTACAGTTTTTGATCTAATAAGGAAGGATGCACAAGTACTTAGTCGATACTTGGCTAAATAAAACTTTATAACTTGATTACATATTTTCCCACTTCAAGAGTAAAGGCTTTTAAAGATAGAATTCTTTGAAGTGGTACTTTTCATATAATAACGAAGCAACATTGTCTTTTTTTAAAATTAAAATATAATTACATCACTTTCCACCTTCTCTCTCATAATGAAGGAATTGATGGATGTTGAGGACAACAGCCTCAGCAGATACATCACAGAAGAGTAGGCAGAAAGACTAAGTTCAAGAGGACCAAAGCATCTGCTGTATCTCCTAGAATAAGAGCTAAAAAATGACAATATCGATGGACAAGCTAGCATATAACATAGAACCTGGTCAAAACAGAATACTCCTTTATTGTGAAAAATGCCATCTCTATTGCCTCATGCCTCTTACATTTCATATTATCTTATTTTGTAAAGTTGACTTTTCTCTCCCCTCATTATCTTATAGAAATGGATTATATTTGAATAAGTCTACTTGGAAGATTTTTCTTTAGACAATCACTGTATCATTATCTTCTTAAAACCCTTTTGCTTTAGCTTCAATAAATTTCAGATCACAGGAAAATTCCACAAACAGTAGTCAAAGTCAGGTATATATACTTGCTCAATGCAATCCACAGAGGGAAAGAAAACAGCAATCAGAAGCTAGCTCAATACCAGAGTGTGGTTTTCTACGGGTCTCTCATTTGTAAGAGCAATGAGGAATCCCTGAAGAATTAAAAACTCCCCACTCCTACTGGTTCCCCCTCACAAGCTCCTTCCATACCCATTCCCCTTCTCCTCTGAGAAGGGGCAAGGACCCCTGTGTATCCCCTCAATGTGGCACATCACATCACTGCAGTGCTAGGTGTATCCTCTCCTACTTTGGCCAGACAAGGCAGCTCAGTTAAGAGAACGGGACTCACAAGTAGGCAACACATTTAACAGCTCCTGCTCTAGTTGTTGGGGGAACTCTAGAAGGATCAAGATTGACCTGCACATCTGCTACATATTTGCAGGGGACCTAGGTCCAGCCCATGCTTACTATTTGTTTGGTGTTTTTCATCTCTGGGGAGCCCCTAATGATCCAGGTTAGAGACTGTATTGGTCTTCTTGGTTCCTCAATCTTTTCTCCCAACTCTTACACAAGAATCCCTGAGATCCACAGCCAAACAATGGATGGAACTCAGAGAATAGTAGAGTTTCACATCTTATAATACAGAGATCAATAGCAGTAAGGGATGTAGATTGGAAGAGAATAAGGATAATGGCAAATATATTATATTAGATCAGTGAGAAGAGCCTAAACTTAGGAGAAAAACATAAGGCCTAAATCAATAGAGTAATACACATTCTCTAATGACAAGGGGTTTAAGACAGCATGAGGGTGATGGTAGGAAGAACGGTGAGTGTAAAGGAGTAGATTAAAGAAACTGATAGAAATTTCACTGAAGTTTATTCACAGAGTTCCATGGACACTTGAAATACATCTAAAAAGAGGCATAGAGAAGGAACTTGAGTTTCCTGGTCCAGTATATACAAAAAAAGTCTTATTTAAAGATATCCATGTGGAAGTCATCACATGTGAGTGGATGAATTCACCCACTGAAAGATGTGAGATGAAAAGATAGCAGAGGACAGATCTTTGGACCAGCCTTTAAAGCGTGGCATGAGAAAAAGAAGTAGCAAAATGAAACCACAGTGAAAAAAGAAAATCAGAGAAAAGACAAAGAGCCAGAATGAAATTATCTTACGGAGGCTGGGTAAGAAGATGGCCAACAATGTCCACGGTTGCAGGGAAGGTAAACAGAAGAGACTACAGGAGTTAGTCATAGCAGGAATGTGAACACCATTGTCCTTGTTTGTTTAGCTGGATGGAGGGAGAAACGAAGCTGCAGTGATTGAGCAGTGGCAGGACACACAATGAGTGGATCTGAATGCAAACACAACAGTGGAGGGAAATGCTCCTATTATGGAAGAAAGTCAGGGGCGCTAGGCAGTAGGTAGAAGTTATACTTCAAAAACTAAGGCCACAGATTGGTGGATAAATCTCATCAGGAGAATAGCTGAAAAAAATGTTCTCTAGCTGAGAAAAGAGACACAGTGATCAAAGGCATAGCAGAAGATGTAGAGGTAAATTGGGATAAAAATGTTTATTAAGAATGGACATGGAAAACCTCCCACCTACACTTTGTCATGTCTGCAGGATGTGCTGGGACAGAGGTCTAGTGTAATCATCATCAGAGCGATCTCATCCAACAACTGATGGGAGTAGATGCAGAGTCCCAAAGTCAAATACTAGACAGAGGACAGGGAGTTCTGTGGAGGAGGGGCAGGAAAATTGGAGAAGCCAGAGAGGTGGTTAAAGACATCACAAAACACGGCCAACAGAATCAACCGATCAGGAGTCAAGCGGGCACACAGAGATTAGGGAGTTTGTATGGATCTGATATATATCCTCTATAAATATGATATGGTTGTGTGGCTTGGTATTCTTGAGGGACTCCTAACAGTTGGAGCAGTGTCTGTCTGTGAATCTTTTGCCTACCTGCCTTTGGGATCCTTTTCTACCTACAGGATTGTCTTGTCTATGCTTGATTTGAGAAAATGTGGGTGGTCTTATTGTAGGTTGTTATGCCATATTTGGTTGACTTCCTCAGAAGGCCTGCTCTTTTCTGAGGGGAGGTGATACAGAAGCAGGTCCAAAAGAAAGGGGAGGTAGATGAGGGAGAGACTAGGGGGAAGGTGAAACTACAGCCAGGATGTATGCAATATGTAAGATAAATAATAATAATAATAATAATAATAATAAAAAGTATGTGGACTAGAGAGGTAGTCTACTGGTAGAGCAGTTGCATAACAACCCTGGGAAGCTTCCTGGATCAGAAAAAAATGGGAAAGGGTAAAACAAATACATAAACACATAGTGGCCTATATTTTCTCCCAGAAGGACAAGGCTGCTATGAAAACATAGAATGAGTTAAGATCAAAGAGTTGACTAAAGTTGAGAACAATTGAAGGAGGAGCTATTCAGCAGTGTCAGCAATTACAGAAAGACATAGGGGATGATCTAGTTGTGAGTCCCAGTGTTGTCACAGGCCAGCTAGAAGTGGGGGAGAGACATGCAACAGCAACAAGCTAGGGAAAAGGTGCTGTTTAAGGCGATGGGAAGTGCAGTTAAGGCTTGTAAAAAAACAGATGGTGTTGAAGGAAATGACAGAGCAGGATAAAGGGTCGATGGGGAATCAGGCATGAGCATCACAGTTTATGCATACCTCTTTTCTTTGCCTTTGAGTCCTTTTGCATACGTTTCTCTTTGTCCAGAAATGAAAACATGCCTCCTGGAGAATGACCTCTTCCTTGTGGTCAGTTGAATCGCGTGCGCGCGCGCACGTGTGTGTGTGTGTGTGTGTGTGTGTGTGTGTGTGTCTGTGTGTCTGTGTGTCTGTGTGTTTGTGTGTGTATATTTCTTTTTTCTCAATGAGAATTCTCTTGCCACTCTACAGAAAATATAAATCTTGTCACTGTCTCTTTATGGTCTTATTTGTCTTTGTTTCTTCTTAGGATTTAACTCTACCTCCAATCATTCTCTCTCTTCTCTCTTCTCTCTCTCTCTCTCTCTCTCTCTCTCTCTCTCTCTTCTCTCTCTCTCTCTCTCTCTCTCTCTCTCTAACCTTTGTATTCTCTGTGACCTAGGAAAAGGTAGCTGAAGGTTATTCAGAAGCAGTAATTATTACATATAGGAAAAATGGACCAAATTTTGGATGCCATGTAAGCATTATTTATTTATTTACTTAGGCAACTTAATTAACCTTCAATCTTCAATTTGTAGAATAGGGATGTTACAATGTGGATCTGTAAGCTAATGCTTATCAAGTACAGTGTTTCAGTGTCAAAAAGGGTTCAGAAAAGGCAAGGTATCTTTATGAGAAAAACTGCAAGGTGCCATTAATAAACAAAGACCCCAAACGCCTCAAGATTGCTATGAAATTCCCAATAGTCTAAATAATTACTCACTAGCAATTTTATCATCAACAGCAGAAAAAGTATCACAGGAACTAATAATAGTAATAATTAACTGCTGCCAAATTTTCTTAGATTAAAAGCAGAAGAAAACAGAGAATTTGGCTGGGTGTTTCTGTCAGGATCGCATAGGTCCTCGGGCCTGGCAGTCGTACGGTTATTTAACCGTACAGGATATTATGGCAGATGTTTATGGTCTCAGAGGGGGTGTGAACTGTGTGAGCATTTAATTCCACAGCAAGAACCCAAATTAGTTTCATTATTCTGGAGAGTATAAGTGGGTGAAAATTGGTCTGCAAACTCAATGGGGGGGAAGAAATTATGAATTTTCTATTAGATAACCTCTAATGACACTTCAGTATACATTTAAAAATGATGATACTCTGGATAATTGATATCAGAGCATAAAAACGACCCTTAAGCCTATAAAGTCATATTTTCTCTAATACATAATTTCTTTTATTCTTTGCTCATGTATTATAACCAGAACACAATTTCCCTTCTCTTCTCCTTCAAGACCTCCTCCCATCCACTCCCCCTCCATTTCTATTCAGAACAGGTCAGGCCTCCCACAGCTATCAGTTAAACATGGTATATAAGTTGCAAAAGACTAGGCACCTCCACTTGTTAACGCTGGACAACGCAACTCAGAAACAAGAAACAGATTCCAAAACCAGCTGAAAAGGTCAAAGACGCCCAGGACCCACTGTTAGGAGTCCCACAGGAAGACCAGGCTATATAACTGTAACATTTATGTAGAGGACTTGGTCACACTATGCATGCTCCCCAGTTGTACAGACTTGGGGAGACCCTATGAGTCCAGATTAGTTGGTTCTGTGGAGCTTCTTTGGTGTTCTTGACTCAAACTCCAGCCCCCATTCCTAAGATCCTCTTCCATAAAAATTGTTAAGTGCTTTCAGATTGAAGAAGAATATACATCTTCTCTGTAGATTATTGGAATGTAAAGAGAGATTTGCTTAGGGGCTTAATAAACATGCTTTGTCCATTTTACAGCACGAGGAAGCAGGCCCCATTCCTCTCCTTCATATCACATTGCGTTTGCAACAGCCAGGCCATCCCCCTGGACACTCTAGCCTAGATTCATTTTCTTTTGCTTCTCTGATTGTCATGCATGTCTCATCATCTTTTTCTTTCCCAAACAAATTTGCTCTTGGGCTAATGTAACTGGGATAAAATAAATCCAAGGGACCCCAGAAGTGAGAACAGCCAAAAGCTAAAAAGTCTTAGTTGGATGTATGCTTGGCTGCTGCCACTTGGAATTTGGCTGAAGGCCCAGCAGAGAGGTTCTCAGAATAAGATGTTAACAGAGTGTACTTCCAGGATGGGATTAAGGCATCTCAACAGAGGGTGCTCTATAAAGGTGAAGGTGTCAGGCCCATCTTCTATGCATAGCCCAGTGCCTGGGCCATTAGACATGTTCAATTAAAAATATCCAAGAAGTAATCCATAATTTTGGAACTAGAATTAGGTCAAAACTGAACTAGAAGTTAAGTTGAAATTATGTGATAACATAGGCTACTAAGACAAGGACCTTTCTGATGCCCCATAATCACCACAGGCAACCACAGACACAACCCAATCCAACACTTCAAGAATTAAATAGAAGTCCTTGCTTTACTCTTTCTTTTTAAGTGTCATTTGTAAGTCTGAGGCAAGTATAGGCTACTTAGTAAGATCTTGTCTCAAGAGAAAAGAAAACAAACCAGAGGTAGTAGCTGCCGTCTTCCATTCTAGCACACAGGAGACAGAGGAGGTGAATCTACCTCAGGAGTTCCAGAACAGCCAGAGAAACTATCCAGAGAAAGCCTGTTTTGGAAAAAAACAAACCAAACTAAATCACCCCACCACCCAACCAATAAAAACATGTCTTCTCTGGGACATATGATGTTGAAATGTATCAAAGTAAGTCACTTAAAGTATTATGTTGGAGTATCTTTTGGGTATATGCCCAGGAGTGGTATATGCCCAGGAGGGTCCTAAGGTAGAACTATTTCCAATTTTCTGAGGAACCACCAGACTGATTTCCAGAGTGGTTGTACCAGCTTGCAGCCCCACCAACAATGGAGAAGTGTTCCCCTTTCTCCACATCCTCACCAGCATCTGCTGTCACCTGAGTTTTTGATCTTAGCCATTCTGACTGGTGTGAGGTGGAATCTCAGGGTCATTTTGATTTGCATTTCCCTGATGACTAAGGATGTTGAACATTTCTTTAATTGCTGACTTGTATTTCTCAAATGAAAAAAATAGCATTCTGGTGCTAAGAAATGATAACTTTTAAGTTAGAAAATGACTAACAAAATGCATAGTCCTCAGTGGGTACAGGGTCGAAAAGGGGGAGAAACAGAAGTTGTCAGACCATGTGCTAGAAGACAGGTAGATGAATTTAAGTATGAATTTATATTCGTGTGTGGCCAGCATGCCACAAGGGCAGGCTGAGCCGAGGACATCTGGTGAGAAGAGAGGACAGAGAAACCCATGAACAGCAGAGCCAGCTAAGTGAGGGTTCACCATACAGGCTGTCTTCAAATCTTACGCCCAGTCATTTTCTAGGACTATGCAGAAAGCTGTGGCATTTTAAAAAATAATACGTCAAGTACTATTAGATGGAGGCATACAAATGGATCTAACCTATAAACAAACTTGCTAGGATAAGAAACTTGTGTTTGGGAATTTTGCATTGTCAAGCACTTTTCTCCCCCAATTTTAAATATTTTTATTTCATGTTCAATATTTTTTCCCCTCTAAGACAAGTACTTGCTTTGCAGCACAGGCTACCAAAAGCCCTGCAATACTCTTGGCTTAGCCATAGATATGTGCCATTTTGCCAGACTAAGCTAGATTCATGGTAGCAGCATTATCCAGGTATATAATTCAATTACCACAACATTCACATACAACTAACCATTTCTTTGACATTCAAGATAGCTTTGCTCTCATATCCATTAGGTGCTCATTCTACTCTCTTCTGAACCAGCAGTGATCCCTAGTAGACTATCTACAGAGTTGCTTATGCTTCATGTTTCTAATGAATGGATGTCTATATGTTTGCTATCAGCATAATGCTTTTATGTTCATTGCTCCTGTGGCATTTATATTGCAGAATAGTACTTCTCTTTATGTTTCTGCTGACTTTTGTTTGTCTGTTCATGGGTGTCAGGGTGGTTTCTACTTGTGTTACTGAGAAAAATGCTGTCATGCCCACTCCCATACAATTTATATTATATATTTTATGTATGGTGTTTTTATGTATTTATGGTTGAGTTTTCATTGTGAGGTCATAAAATCATATGCTTAATATTACACATGAACATATGGTGCAACCAACATTTTTATTTGATATATTCTTTATTTACATTTCAAGTGAGTTTCCCTTTCCTGGATCCCCAGTCCCAGAAAGTCCCATAATCCCTCTTCCCTCCCACTCTTCCCCCATCCACCCCTTTCCACTTCCCTGTCCTGGTATTCCCTTACACTGCTGCACTGAGCCTTTCCAGGACCGGGGGCCACTCATTCCTTCTTCTTGGGCATCATTTCATATTTGCATTGTGTCTTGGGTATTCCAAGCTTCTAGGCTAATATCCATTTATCACTGAGGCATACCATGAGTGTTCTTTTGAGACTGGGTTACCTCATTTAGGATTATGTTGTCCAGTTTTATCCATTTGTCTAAGAATTTCATGAATTCATTGTTTCTAATGGCTGAATAGTGTATATATACCACATTTTCTGTATCCATTCCTCTGTTGAGGGACATCTGCGTTCTTTCCAGCTTCTGGTTATTGCACCCAACATTTTAAAGAATTGCCAGTTTTTCAAATTGTGCCAATCATTCTTGAGATATGAAAAGGTTTTCATTGATTTAATATATCCTACTATAGGGAACTGTGACATAGAAAAAATATATAGAGACTAAGAAGACCATAATCTTAAAGGACCTAACATTAGCATGTTTTTAAGTAGAACTGTGGGTTCTAGTATAGTAAGTAGTACTCTGGAATTCAGTGATTCAAAAGCCATATGACTCATCTCAAAGGAACTCCAACATGAATCTGCTATACTCTGGCTCACTGTTGAATATTCTTTCCTGTTTCTTGTGATGCTAATCTTTGACTGGCATATCAACACTTCTACTGAAATACCACTACTTTATTTGGTAAATGTTGGGATTGCCAACTTACACCAACATTTTACACTTAGGATATTTGGCATATCAAAATATGTTGGACAAGTAGTATTTGATTCTAACATTCAGAATTTATCAATCTTTCGTAAAATTTCAGGGACAACTTAATAGCTCACTGTTGTGACCCTTGCACATAATCATGGTCTTTAGAAAGGCAACAGTGCTTTGTATTTGTCTTAACAGAAATCAAATTCATTTGTCTAAATTATTAGAATAGACACATTTGGTGTGGGACAGCAGAGGTCTAAGAATTGATCTCAAATGTTCATATGTAGTTATGTATCAAACTCTTACTCCTTTAGGATTAATATTAAATTGTTATACAAAGTAAAACAAATAGTCTGCAAGTGAACTTCAATGTAGAAAGCCATATGTGTGAATGTTTGTTTGTGAGAGACTGTGCTTATGAATAACCGCCTCTACTAAGGAACAAGCAATATGTAGTTTGGAAAATTCACATAGGTGTTTTATGTTTCAGTAGATATTTTTCCCTGGAGGCCAATTTTAAAGTAAGCTTTTCACAACATTCTATCAGAAATTCATGAGGGGAAGCTTAGAAAATAAAACAAATTTTTATTAGGTTTATTCTTCCTGAAAAGATTTTAAAAATTGTATGTTCTTGTCCTGGGATATAGTGATGCTACACTAGGCTCAGAATGAATGCATTTTCACCATATCTGTCAAAACCACTGGAAACAAAGGCGGAGCCCTCCTTACAGGCTTGGCATGCAAGCCACGTGACAAAGGCGGAGCCCTCCTTACAGGCATGACATGTATGCCACGTGACAAAGGCAGAGCCCTCCTTACAGGCATGACATGTATGCCACGTGACAAAGGTAGAGCCCTCCTTATAGGCATGACATGTATGGCACGTGACAAAGGCGGAGCCCTCCTTACAGGCATGACATGCGTGCCACGCTGCAAAGGCAGCAACAGCTCATAAAAATTCAATACTTTCAAAATCTTATTGTTACTTTTCCTTCCCCAAGTCCTCAAATCATACGGATTAATTTTTATCATGAGCTAGAGATGAAGGCTTTTTAGAATGCTAATGATCTTGACAACTTCCTATGTCAGCTGTGTAAAGCAGCTCAAAGCCAATAGGGTTTTACAGAACACACGTGTCTCCCTCCTTGGCGAAGAAGACACTGCCTTACAGATTTCTCTTGTCGCAAAAATCAAAATATATTTCAAAGGTCTGAATCAACATGAAAATATAAAAGTTGTGAATATTTTTGCACTGAGTACTATTGAAATCATGAAGATGCATTTAGATTTTTGCTCATCCACAAAAGTGACATAGGCCTATGTTTTAAATTAAGAAAAACTAGAGCCAGTGTTTAGAAAAAAAGTTCCATAATTCTGGTAGGTATTAGCAATTTAAATTTACTGTGTGAGGTTACAAATGTACAAATCACAGAGATTTGAGAACTTACATAGTTGAAATGTACCAAAAGGCTATAGGTTTAAAAAAATGAAAGTATATTTCATTATTATTACTAAAATATGCAATCTGTGAAAATAGTTTATTTGGGGGCTTTGCCTTTGGGGGCTATATTCTTTCAACTCGTCTGTGACAAACCATGAAATTCAATATTGCTTCACCATGACCAATCCATGAAATTTGTCAGCTCTGTTCCTGGTTTCACAAGGTCTTTCTCTGAGATGAACTGACCCATTGAACTGAGAGCCGAGCGACTTTCTCGTCTATAGTAAACCAGTTTAGTTCATTAGGATATATTAGGGGCTTCAAATTTAAGCTTTTTGTATTATAAGCCATTTATATATAATCTCAACCTTATGGTAGTTTTACTCACTGTTCTTCTGTTCCCTGAAAGAATTCTCTGCTTCTAAAACAAGTTCTCAGCTTGTTTTGCAAGAAGAAAGAAACTTTTAGCAACAGCTACACTTCAAGTTAGAGTAGGGAAACTGAAAATGAAGTTGTTAATTATTCTTAGAATATATTCTGAATAAAAATGTGTACATCCAGCTAACCAAAGTGCATAGAAAGGAAGAGTCTGCCTAATTTTTAACCTCAGTAAAAATATTGTGATATTTTTACTATTTAATAAAGTAAAATTATGTAATGATGTAGTCTTTTAAAATAAAAACATACAGTAGAAAGAATTTTTTTAAATTATCATTTTTAATTGATATGAAAGAAATCATGTTAAAGAAAATAGTGATTTTGTTGGTTGTATACACTCTAAAAGTTTGTTCATTAAAGTCTGCTGCTCATCAGGTGTATTCCAAGGTTTATGATATTCCCTATAGAACCAAGCTAGTTTGCAATTAAAAGTAGATTGAAATTTTTATATTTACTAAGTTTTATTTGTAAGAAAAAGATTTCATTTTTCCAATACATTTACCTATCAGCTTCTATTTGCCATTACTATTTAAGACAATGAAACCTAATATTAAAATATATGCCAGATTCATTGGAAAGATAAGACCATTAATTCTCTGATTTCAGCACATTTAGATTTTTAAAAATACACTTACTAAAATTAGATCCAATTATATTATATAAAAAATGAAAACTACTGAGGCCCAGTTCCAGGGGATCTGACAACTTCTGGACTCACAGGCACAAGCACCCATCTGTGTACACTCCTGCACATGTATACATAATTAAAAATGAGTCTTTAAAAAGCTAAAGGGTACACACACACACACACACACACACACACACACCTGACAGATTGCAGTCAGAAAGCGAGAGGTCCTGCCTGGCATAAGTGTGGACGCTCATAATCCCAAGCTTAGAAAGATTTCCTCTTTGAAATCAGTAAAGTCCATACAGCAAGAATGTTCCACAAACCAGAAAATCAAAAAGATGAAGCTTAAAATGCATTAGCTGAATGGGACCTACAGACATTAAACACATCAGAGTGACTAAATAGCTTTGGGAATTGGTTCTTGTCCAATTTACACAAGATTTGAATTTATGATATTAAGAATATACTTCAGAGTACTTAATTGCTATTTAATATAGAGTTCAATAAGCAGTCTGACAATAACTCAGTTAAACAAAATATATTTCATACTTACTTATATAATTCAGTTAATGGTGATGTCAAAATTGCTAATGTTGTGATGAGATTGTTGCAATGAGTATGAATTTTAAAAATTTTATGGTTGTTATATTTATGAGGATTCAAAATTTCCTGTCCAGAAGTACAAACTGACCATAACATGTTCTCAGTGCATATTAAGATCGCTGTGACATCAAGTCTATAGGAAAGAGAGAGAGAAATATATCATGTTAAATAACATAGTAGTTTTGTTTGCAGTATACTTCCAATCTATATGTCTTATAAGCTTATGTAAGAATGGAAAGATATGGCTGGATATCGGAGATATCTACAGAGATACACCCAAACCAAGAAACCAAAACCACTGTTGGATGTCTAAGCATGGCCATGATATTATGGATGGCCCAAAATGTCATTACTGTTAGGAATGGGAGAGCTGCAGTGGTATTCTAGCAATGTTTTGAGTTTAGTTTGCTTTAATTTAGCATTCTTATTGTTTTAAGAACTTAACGCATGATGGCTGCATGAAAAAAATTCCTGCACTTCCCTCCTGTTCCAATTTCTCCTTTGCTCCCTCTCCAATTTATTATCTCTTCTTTAATAATTGCTACATATAGGAATAGTCTATAAAACAGTATTTGCTTTATACTATCAGAATTCTCTTCCTGAAGCTCAAGAGCTGGTATTGAAATTATTGTGAGCAAAATAGAAGCTGGTTGATAAGAAAATGTGCTATTACACTCACTCACTCACTCACACTCACACACACACACACACACACACACACACACACAATGTAGGTCAATATTTAATAGCAGAATATGTATCCATTTCATCCACATATAAACCATCAGAAATAATGTCAGATAACATGCTCTTCCTGAGAGAAGGAGATAAGGAGGCATAACAAACAACGTACAACTGAAATGCTTATATCAGAAATTTCTAAAAATATATTAATTTGTGAAAGAAGACTGCATTATTTATCATACTCATTAATGTCTTATTTCTATTGCTCATGTGTTTTATTGTTTAAATTTTAAGTACATTTTATTGTAATCAACACACTAATTGTACACATTTTTGAGGTCCAATATCTCAACCCATGAATATAATATGAATACAATATGTGAAATATGTATATATACATATACACATATATTTTATTATATATATTAGTATGTATATTAGTATATATTAGTATATATGTTAGTAACATATAAAACATGCATAAATCATGTATATGTTATAGGGAGACAAGTAGAATATAGTAACTAATGGTAATTATCACCTTAGGAAGCTTTAATTTTAGTTTTATTTACTTTTAATTGTTTATAGTTTCTAATCCAAGATATATACACACACACACTCACAATACACACACATTTTGATTTCTACAATAATACATTCGTATCAACCTATCATATATAAATATTCTTATATTTTACATAGAAAAATTAGAAGTAATCATTCTAAATTTGTGTAAGACTTTTGTACAATCATTAAATCAAAGTCTCAACAGTACTAATTAATTAATTATATTATATTATTTATTTCATGATCTAACAGTAAATTCAAATTTGATTTTACAAATATCTCATAAAGATGGGCCACATAACAGCCAAAAGCGATTGGTGGTTCATTAGAAGAGAAGGTATTCTTTCCTCTAAAAAGGAATTTTATATTTATTCCTCAAAGTTCCATTGTTTTTTGAGTTTCATTTTATTTTTCAAACAGTTTGATCATTGAAACACTCTGGTGGGGCCTAAATGCCCTTTAAATCACAGTGTGCTTTATCAGAACATGAGCTTAGGAAATGAGCCCTTCCAAAAATAAAGACAAAAGGAAATCTCTGGTGTCTGTTGGATCCATCGAAAATACATCTGAAAATATTATTTCCTAGCTCCACCCAGGTTTTAATCACAGTAGACCAAGTGTATATAAGATGAAAGCCTTCTTCCATGTTCCACCCTGTCATCAGTCAACTCATTTGCATTATATCCACTACCAAAGCACTAGAATTAAACTCTAATCCAGGCTTTTATTTAAAACCTATTGTGTTTTGCTTCTCCTTTTCTACAAATTCCCATTTTCTTCAGTTGGCTTTTAGTAATATAGAGAGGGGCAAAAGTGAAAACTAAGGGGCAGCCAGGACAATAAATTAGAGTATATTGTTCATTTTTTTCGAGACAGGTTTTCTCTGTCTAGCCCTTAATGTCCTGGAGTGCACTTTGTAGACCCAGTTGACTTCAAACTCAGAGATCTGCCTGACTCAGCCTCCCAAGTGCTGGGATTAAACATGTGAACCACCATGGTGGACAAATATAGGTTTAAAACAAAGTAGTTTCTTTAACAAGAATAGCTATTCCATTGGAAAAGTATAGCAACTAAGTAAAACAAAACAAAACAAAATAAAACCAAACAAAATGAAAATGTAAAAATGCCTTGCTTGCCTAGGAGCAGGAGTCAACTTCACGTCTTCTCCATGGCTTAGTTGCTGGTTTCTCTGATACAGAGTCTTAATTTGTTCTTATCTCATTGTGTATAATTGGCCTGGTCACACGTGAAAAAACATTTCCACAAGCAAAGGGGCTCTCATGCAGCTGTAAGGCGAAGGCACAGGGCTGTCCTTCAGACCAAACTCTACTTCCCTATGTAAACGATGCAGATCTAAGAATGGGCACCCTCTCCTCTTAAGACATTACACATGCATTAAACACACAAGTTTTGTCTCAAGCATCAAAACCACATTCTGCTTTACAAGTTAATCTCAAAAACAGTCTCCTTGCAAAGCAGCATGCCTCATTACCTTATCTGTGCAGTTCTCTTAGGACTGGGGTGGGCCCGAGCATATCTGGAGGCAAGTAGCCCCAAGGATTTCTCCAGCAGCTCTGTTAGAATCTCCTGGGCCAGCTTAGGGGGCAGTATGGTCCAGAGGTCATGACGCAGAGCCCAGATGAAGTAATGCCACATCTGGATGGCAAAGGAACATCTTTCCCCCTGGCAAAATCACCACACATTAAACAACAGAATAACATCTTTCAAAATGTCAGTGTTCTTCCTATGAACCTAATTAGTTCAGGATGAAAGGAAATCATTGGAGAGTCTGCCATACTAGATGACCACGAAAGATTTTAAACAAGATGTTAAACAAGATCCTATTGACAAATGAACATATGTTCTATTTCAATTATGAATCAGTTATTCTAGTGTAAATCCAGACTACAGGCATTGAACCAATTTTTGATCTAACTGGTCCTGGCCTGCCTTCTAAAGTTTACCTTTAAGGATGAGTGTTGTAGTCATTTAACAATTCATGCTGATTATCCAAAATAAAAATCTGTTGAGATTGTTTATGCAGGGGCACTTCTCAGAGATGATAGGCATTATTGAGTAATTTTAAAATTCTTTCAGACTTCACATTCTCATAGAACTCGAGGACTAAAAGCAAATGTGTATTAAATCTTAGGCACACTCCCAAAACCAAGTGTGGGGCTCAATTACTGAAGAGTACCTCAGGCTGTTTGATTAATGCTTCTTTAATAATAGTTTATACTAGCAACTGGTAAACAGTAATCTAATTTTAATCAATTTTGTGAAGTATAAATCCATATTATCATCATTTAACATTTTTCTATACTTCCAAGGTGTCAGACTTTCCTTCTCCCCCATTCCTCCAGAAGCCTCGTCCATGTGTAAGCTTTTGCCTGATGTCAGAAGGAAGCCACAAGTGGCCGGGTGGGGCAGGGAGTAAGGAGAAGACAGGGACTCACAAGCAAGCACTAATTAGTAATATGCTCTTGGGGATATGTGATAGTTGTTTGACCTCATCTCTTCAAAGCAGGCCAAAAGATTATCTGACATAGGGAGAATAGAATAGGTTCTTCAAATTTAATTTCATTATGTTAATATATCAAAACATAAGGCATTAAAATGTCCTGTTTCATACCTTAATATTTCTTTTGCAATCTGCTGTTTCTACTAGCATAGTTTTCAAATACAGGCCATCTAACAAGTGCCTGCTCCTGCCTGGTGAGAAGGGCCTCTCTTGCATCCCAGCTCTGGAGTGGTAGGGCAGGGAGGACTCGTGTAGCTTGAAGCCAGGCTGGGCAACCTAACAAGTTCCAGGTCACTCTGTGTTACAAGATAAAATTCTGTCTCATAAAACAGCGAAAAGAGCCTGTTCTTCTCCTAACCCCAACGCAACTAGCTTCTCAAGCAGATATTTCTTCACATGGCATTATATCGGCAGTTATATTGATTACCAATGTAGTCATTAACAATAATACTGATTGATTTTCAAACAATAATACAAAAATATATGGAACTATTATTTGTGCAGGAAACTTGGATTTTAAAGTATCACAGTTAAGTTCAAACAGAAAGAGACTTTGAGTGGGTGGCTTCTAACTTCCCAATTAGATGAGCTAAAAATTAAAGAATAGGAAAACAAAGCAAACTTAATTCTCCATTTGGTTTGTGGTATGTTGTCATGTGTTTATGTGTCTTGTCAAACTAAGAGAGGAGTCTTCAAGCTTGATTTGCTCAGAGCTTCAGATGTTGTAAATGAAAAGGACCCCTGAGCCCAGCTAATGCAGGGAATGGTGGTTAGAGATGTGTGATCAACAAAATTTACCATGATTTTAAAATATAGAAAACCTTTTTTAAAATATAGTCATCCTTTAGCACAGAGATTTTGTTTTCTGCTCAAAAATGTACTATGTACATTTTAAAGACTATAAACTGTTTCATGCTTTTGAGGTGGTCTCACAAAAAACGCCCTTTGTTTTTAGCAATTCTTCCTAAACGAATTCTATTTCAGTATGGGTGTATGAGTGGTGGAGGTTTTGTTAAGGTAAATATGACTTTATTTTTTGACCTGTTTCTCTGATATTGTCATTTCAAAA
Organism: Apodemus sylvaticus; assembly: GCF_947179515.1. Taxonomy (NCBI): domain Eukaryota; kingdom Metazoa; phylum Chordata; class Mammalia; order Rodentia; family Muridae; genus Apodemus; species Apodemus sylvaticus. The sequence goes on from NC_067487.1 coordinate 84,571,692, forward strand.
GTATTCTGTAGTAAACATCTGTTATTATAAACCCATTATAATGTAAACAGATGTGAGCGCTGTCTTAGATTATATATCAGGAAACAAGCATCTGGGCTGTATTCTGGAAGCCACTCAGCATTATCTCTGAACAGATAATTCTTTATTTTTTCACTATTGGAAAACACAAGTTACTAAACTTGAACATATGTCATCTATACAGAAAGCTTAATTTTAAACATGCAGTCTCAGTACCCACTGCACCAGCTGACAACGCCTCAACGGTTGGCTCTGGATCCTGAGGCCTGCCATGCTTAGAATACAGAAATGTGTGTGTCTAGTTTGCTTGCTATCAGAAACCATGAGCAAACATCACTCCCTAGCTTTTAGATACTTTGTTTTCTCTAATTTTCTGTGCACTTGGGCATTGGTTTCTCGGAGATCCCTGTCCAACCCTTCATTTCCAATCAGCTGTGCATCATCTCCATTTTCCTAATGTAGCCCTTTCCTGCGAATCAGCTGACAGGGGGCAGAGGAGTTAAAAAGGAGTCAATAAGCGAGAGACACAAAGGCCAGGTACACCACTTGTTAAAACAGTTTAAAACTAGGGCTATTTTATGAACCATCTTATTTTTGGTAAATAGAAAACAGGATCACTTTATTTTCCCTCTACACACAAAGAACAACCATTAACTCTGCAATTCAATTGTAACTACTGACCATGTAAGTATAAGGAAGCTTGAGTACCATGTAGTCACAAAGTAATGGTTTCTTTATTTGTTTTTGAAGAAAAAGCCTTGTCATAAGATCCAAGACCTGCGTGTCTATTGTATGGTAATTTATTTATTTATTTATTTATTTATTTATTTATTTATTTATTTAAATATTCTGTAACTCCAATAACAGGTTCTCAGCACATACATTTTTTTTATTTACAGGGCACAATTGTTCTAGCCCTTGATTTGCATGAGGGGAAACAAATATCCTGAGTATGTACCAAAATGGTATCTATTCCTTGCTGGAAACATCATACAAAATTGTTCATTAGTACCTGGACATATTGAAACAGTTTGAAACAAGATGGCCCCACTTTCCATCTCTGTGTTTACTTCAAGGCAAGTAGGGTGTGCAATGCTGTTAGGAGAGGGATCCAACACTTTCTGTCTTATCTTAGGCGGCCAGCTGTTTGGGTGCCCCTTCATGCCTCACTCTGCTCACTGCTGCCACTAACGTTTGAAGTATGCTGAGTTTGGAAAATGATGTATGGATGCTCTTGCAAAGAGAGAAAGTACCTGGGGAGGGCGTTAAGGAGAGAAGAGACAGCCTGAGGAGAACGGGAATGCCTTTAAGAGTTTCTTATTAGTGGCTGCTCTGTTTTAACAGCACCTCCGTTATCTCAGTCACAAATACTGCCCATGCCAAGGCATGGCAAGAGTGATTGCTGAGAAAAGCCCTCTCTCCTTTCGTAAACACTCTCCACTGGCTCAGAGAACCAAGGAAAGCGAATATCATGAGATGTCATCCAGAAGAAAGGGCGGAATGGAAGAGCTAAGAAAGACGGGTTGGCCATTGAAGCGTTCAAACCTCAAAAAATTTTAAAGATATAAATATTTTACCCTTGCACAGGATTAATTTCAAATATTATGTGGTCTACATATAATCTGTGGGATTTAGTGAAAAAGAAATGAGGGAAGACCAACAGTGAAATTTTTAAATGATTCTCAGTTTGGTTACGTTGGGGATTATTTAGCGGTCATTTGGTAGATGTTAGGGATTTGAAAACAAACTGAATGAAAACAGTGAAATACAAAATGGTAAGAGGCCTCCTAATATGTGCTCTTAAGAATGAGACAAAAGAAATGAGCACAAATGTGAGGCTGCGTAATAGCAAGCATTTATTAAAAAGGGTGAAAATACGCACCAAGGAAAGGTGCAAGGGCACGTACAACCGGAAGCTTTGGGAAAAACACAAAGGATCCAGCCAATTCTTGTTACATCTGAGTTGTCATTAAATCTCATTATATGCTGGTTCAGACAGTGCTGCAATCCTGCAACTCAAATTAAGTTATTTTTACTTTTAAGCAGAAGGGGAGTTCTGATGTCTAATTTATTTCAGGTTTCCAAAGACAGTGTTTTTCCTAAGTACAAATTCAATATTTAAAAAATATTATCCTAACAGACTTCATGTTTTAGCAATATAGAGCTCATGTTTCTAATTAGCTAGAAAGCAGGTAGGCAGTAAAACATATTTGTGTAAAAAGGCCGAATAGTAAACTTAACTTCACACCTCATAAAAAGCTTTGTGGTCGTCCCAGTGGTGGCTCTCAGCATCTTGTAACATGCTCGTAGCACAAACTCTGACGCAGTAGTCCGTAACCTGAAACTGTACAGTGTTGATGAATTCCTGATATCGCTGGACAGGCACCAGGAATATGGGTCTGTTCAGAGGGAATGATCAAAGAGACAGAGATTTAAGGCCTGTGCAGTAGGAGGTAACAACCCCAAGCACTACAAATGGTTTTCATTATTAGATATCAATCATTCATTTCCTCCCAAAGCTGAAGGCTGTATCCACATTCACTTTCCAAAAAAAAAAAAAAAAAAAAAAAAAAAAAAAAAAAAAGTGGGTGGGGGGGAGTCTGTCTTTGTTTTGCAAGTCCTTTGAAATGTACATCTGCTGTTCTACAAATATGCACTTCAACTAGAGACAAACTGTATTGTCAATACATCATTCAAAGCTAAAAGTATTCTTTGTAAGCCTATTGTTAGAGATCAGTGCATTATTTAGGCATTAGGTTATCATTATTACTGGAGAACAACATACACTTGTCAGAATGAACTGTTCTAAAGCTATCACACATCTCATCCACACTCTTTATTTTTTAAAAATTGTAATTTTGTAGATGTCAATTATCTTATAAAGTGTTTTAGAATAGTCAACTGAAATGAAATGATTTCTGCCATATTTTGTTTATAAATTCAAGTATGAATCACAACATCTGATGACTTATGAGAATTAAAGAAATAACATAACTGTATCCTACACTGAGCCAAATTTATTTCACTTTTATCTTCAGCTATTTATATCACACTTCTGTCTTTCATAGCTTAAGATACTATGGAGGTTGAATAAAGAATATAGGATAGATTCCTGGGTTGCACTGGACTGGCAAGTCCACATGATCATTTCAAGAAACCATCGTAGCATTTACAGAATTCATGTGTAACCAAAAGGACTGCTTGATAGCACCCATGGCAATTCTTATCTCTAGACAGAAAACATATTGTATTTTTAGACTACTAGAGCATGAGAATTAAGATTGGCAGATGCTTCCTCTTCAAATATTATGGATAGTTTATTACTAAATAGATGTCCTGCAATATGTTTATACTAGGCACAGCGATAGACTGAAATCTAATTTCCTCACGTTGGCAGTTTCCACCAGGCTGCTGGAGTGGAAGGAGAAGTAAGAAGTGACTATCTCACAAATGTTTATACGCAGGGCACAAACAAGTTTGCTGTTCCGTTCTATGCGGTCAGTTTAATGTATATTAGGAAAAGAACAGGGTAGGATTCAATCTTGGCATAAAACTATGGAGAACATTTTGTGTTCGTTTGTGCATGTCTCCAGTAGAGACTGCCTTTGTTAGAATCTACACATTTGTTTAACATGACCCATATTTGACCTTTTAAATATTTCCTAATAGAGAAAGAGGAAAATAATCCACCATTATTATGTGCTCCTCAGTGATTATTGTCAAATTTAAATTTTGTGATGTGTGAAGAGTGTGTTTCCTGAAGCATGAACATCAACTTCATTAAAAGACACTCACTTCTTAGTTGCCTCTTTCATCAGATTATCATAGTACGTAAACTGCTGCAAGACGTATGCTGCCGAGGACAGGACAGTGTGCAAGTTCTTCAGAGGCGCCCTGGAAGGAACCTCCTTGCTTCTCTCCTGCAGTCTCTCCAGGACAGCTGTTGCCACTTTACAGCAGGCCTCCACCAGGTTCGCTCTGATTTCCTGAAGAGAAATATCTCGACATGCCAGGGCCAGGGGAAGCATTGTATCAAGCTTTTCCATAATGTCAGAACAAAACTAGGGAGAAATAAATGTGGCGCAGAGTTATTTGTATTCTGACAGCACCGTGTAATTTATATACAATGGAGCCAAATTCCTAAATAATGAATTTGGCATCAAACATAAATATAAGGACGCAGCTTTATAACAATCAATTTTTCAGTTGTAGAAAGTTAAATGTTTCATGTCAAAAAAGGAAATACCAAAATGATGTCTCTCTATATATAACCCTCAAACCTTATGCTCACCAGACAGACATTATGAAAAACTCATGAGCCAGCTTTACATGACACTACTGTTATGTTTAATCAACAGAACTCAAAATAATATGTACTCTTGATATTAATTTCACATTATTTTTGAATTTCACCTAATTTTCTTCTACTAAATTTCCATATATAAGCATATTTTACAAAACAATATCAGTTTGGCCTAAATAGTACAGAAGCAACATCTTATGTAATGTCTTCTCATGGCTATGGAGCCGGCATCTTTCTCAAGTGTTGTGTCTGGTTTTGCTATGTAATATGTATCTGGTCTCTTTGATGGGAGAGGAGCTGAAGGCACCTTCTTGCCTCTAGTCAGGAGGACTCCCGAGGAAGGATTATGGAGCCTCAGGGAGACAAAAACCCACCACTGAGTGCTGAGTTTACAGTGGGTTTACTACTGGGTACCTGTACTACATTGCTTTACATCTCAGCAGGTTCTGGTGACTTTCAAAAGGGGCTAGGATGTCACTCAGGTGGAAAGAGTTTTAAAGCTTGCTGTAACACAAGTTGGTTCCCCTTTACCTCTCAAGTGTCTCCTCAATCATTCCATCTCTGCCAGCACTTCCCAACTCACTGAGACCCCCCCCCCCCTTTCAGGTTGCCTCGGAATAAACAAAGAGACCAGGTCCTTTGGTAGTTTTGGACTATAGACACCAGAGAAGAAACTCAACAGTGGACTGGGTACTGTGTACTTTCCACATAGGCTGCTTTGCCAGTCTTTCAAAAAGCAAGAGAATAAATATGATGTAACGCCTTGGTAGGTGGCAGCGGCTTGAAGAGGCCTCATTTGATACTTGCCTTGGCAACTCTCTTTGGTTGTTCCTCTCCTGGCAATAAGTGACCTTCTGGCCAAAGTTGTGGAACATTTACAAGGTTTATCGTGTAGCTTGTAGATGAGGTCCTTTCAGTCTGTTCCTGTTGGAGAACTTTTGTGGAAAAACCTTCAATGGCTGCAGATATGCAGTGTGCTATGGCAAGAGAAACTTCTTTAAATGCATTTCTCCAGCCAAACTCTAGTAAAGTAGCCTGAAATATAAATGTATATAAAATCATATTCCTTTAACATAGGAGCAAGTTTTTCAATATTTATAGATATAAAATTAGTACTTTCATTCAACATATTGAATACAGGTATCTTCTGATATACTCTCAAAACCATCCTTACAACCTGAAGGATATTACCTTGTGATTGAAACAATATACAAAAACATGTGCACTCTTTACACAGAGCAATATAGTGACATGTCATTTTAATTCCTTGGTGGATTTAATAAAAAAACTCCTTTCAAAATTTAATCTTTTAAGTATAGTTCAATAAAACTATCTTTAATGAGAGATGAAAGCTACAGTTACAGCCTATCACATAAAACAACCCTTAAATTTAATACATTTAATAAACTCTAGATTAGATTTTTATAGCCTTTTTACAGTTTATTGTTAACAAGAATTACAACATAAGTTAGCATTTAATATTCAATATTTGATTTCTTTTTTAATCTCTGGATTCCAGATAAGCTAAAAAGGAAAACAGCAATAAAATAAATTTCTCAGAGAAAATACACACTGCACCATTCTGGGTTTTCTAACATGGTTAGAATTTTATTGATTCCCTCCATCCACAAAGGGGTAGGCACTACTAGTTTTGTCCCAAGCACGGAACATGTAAAATGGTCTGCATTGCCTTGTATGTGAAAAGACATTGCTGGCACCAAACTCATTCTTCTTTAGTGGTATCACAGGATATTTTTATTTTATAGTCCATTTTCATATGCAGCTCCTTCACACAATGTTTCTTTTCTTCTTTTTACTTTATTGTATATTTTACAGTTTCTATGAAATATAGTTTGATTATATTGTTTCCATCCTACCCCGATCTGGCTAGCCTCTGAACTTCATGTTTTAAAACAACACAACCAAATAAAGAATATCATAATCTTGATGTCCGAATTGGCTTTCATTGCTGTGATAATGTACTATGTGCGAATGCAACTTAGTGATGGAAAGCTTTATTTTGCTTACTGTGATTAACCCATCACAGTTAATCACTGAAGAAAAGTCTGAGCAAGAACCTGGAGACAAGAACATAAGCAGAAACCATGAAGAGGTGTTGCTTACTGTCTTGTTCTCCATAGGTTGTTCAATCAGCTCTGCTCAATCTAGGAACAGACTTGGCACTGCCAACAATGGGATGGATTTTCCAACATCTATCATCAACTAAGAAAATACCTCACAGATTCACCTACAGGTCATTCTGAAAAAAGCAGTTCTTCAGTTAAAGGATACCTTAGCTTGTATCAATTGACAAAAACGAACTGATACATTTGGTTCAATTTTGCTTTAAGTCTTGGTCTCATGTGGAAATATATCTGTGAATGCAAATGTCTTCCAAACTCCCTAATGCACTGTAGAGTTCTACAGCTATGTATAGTAGGCAGATTAAATCTATGCTTAAAAATCAAGTTCCATTTTAGTGTACCTTGTTTGTTGCAACTTGTCACCTATTCCAGCTACAGAAGATTATGCACTCGGGAACTAAATAAATGGCTCAGCGATAAGTAGTGTGTGAAGGCTCTTGCAGAGGACCAGGGTTCTGTTCCCAACTCATATCAGGTGACTCTAAACCTCATTTAACTCCAATGCCAGCAATTTGTGCCTTGCTTTCTGGCCTTCTCTGGCACCTGTTCACATGTATACATAACACTTCCATACTCACATACAAACGTAGTAAAACTAACAAAAATATTTTTAAGATAGGTCCTGTGCCCTATATCCCTGATTGAATTTTTGGTTTTCTTGATATTAGAGATTTTAGTTGAACTAGATGGTTTCTATGGCCCCTTTCAGCCTAAGAGTGCTGAGGTCAGGACTTGTGAGATGGCAAATGGCCTTGCTATGCAAATCTGAGGATCTATCTCAGCTTGATGCCTGAAGCCCAGGGTCCAAGGAAAGAACAGATTCCTGGTCATTGCCATCTGACCTCCATCATAACCCTGCTGTGCACCGGCTTCACTTGCACTCACAGGCATGAACATACAAAACAATGAGAATCAACCTATGAATTACGGAGATCAAAGTCATTAGTCTAATTTGTCAAATCCAACAAAAGTTTTTAAACATTTTTTACATCAATAGAAAATAATAAGTATTGTTTATATATAGCTCATGAGTCTACAACTCAGTAGTCAAAATAACAGCTCTTGTTTTACTATAGTTAAAATGTAACTAAATTTTCCTGACTAAATATTATTTGATACTTTATCTATATAGAGCAGAACACAATCTCTCAGTTATATTTGAGTATAATTAACCAATAACTTAATCTCCTTGCTGATATGTGAAAGTAAGAGGACTGCTTTCAGAAATCTGGCCTTTCCTTCCATCTGAGATGAAGGCATCAAACTTAGGTCATTAGAGATGGAAAAATTACAGGCTGTGACATAACAGTAAGGCGTTGGGACATACTTATAATAAAAATGCTAAAGGAAACTACCTCTAAATGCTATCCACTACATAAACAAACTCAAAGAAAAACCACATGATCATTTCATTAGATGCTGAAAAAGCATTTGACAAAATTCAGCATCCTTTCATGCTAAAAAAGGATTGTAAAGGACAGGAATTCAAGGCCCATATCTAAACATAGTAAAAGCAATATACAGCAAACCGGTAGCCAACATCAAACTAAATGGAGAGGAATGGATACAAAAAATGTGGTGTATTTACACAATGGAGTACTATTCAGCCATTAGAAACAATGAATTCGCCTATTCAGCCATTAGAAACAATGAATTTGCCTGCAGCCATATTTGCTGTCTGCAGGGACACAAAAGCATCACTAGGTACTGTAACACCCTGAGCTTTAGATTTCTGGTGGTGCAAACCGCCAGGGGTCAGCCTGCACTCAGGAACTGAGCACATAGGCGGTTCATCTGCAAGCCAGCCCATCACAGGATCTGTGTCCGATGTGAGAATCAACAGAGGGAGTGACCCCCACCACAACTTCTTCCCTCCATAATAGAGCAGACAGAGAACACCTGGTTGACCTTGACAACCTAAGTATAGCATTGCTTGAGGCAAGACTGGGAAGGGCTCCAAAGGCACAAAAGAGGAAGCCAGCATATCAGTAATTTGTGCCAGAAGAAACCCAGTCATCCAGAGGTGCAGAGATAACCTTAAAGATCCACAGTAGGCTGAAGCACCAGCCAGTGGCAATAAGACCATCTAACTCCTGGGAGAACCAGATGGCTAAAGGCAAACGTAGGAACGTTACTAACAGAAACCAAGGCATTATGGCAGCATCTGAACCCAATTCTCCAACATTAGCAAGTCCTGGATACCCCAACACACCAGAAAAACAAGATTTGGATTTAAAATCACTGGTCATGATGCTGGTACAGGAATACATGAAGGACATACTTAAAGAAATTCAGGAGAAAATGGATCAAAAATTAGAAGCCCTTACAAGGGAAACACAAAAATCATTGAAAGAAATTCAGGAGAATGCAAAAGCCAATAAGGAGGAAACGCAAAAATCACTTAAAGAAATACAGGAGAACTTTGATCAACAGGCAGAAGTCATGAAAGAGGAAACACAAAAATTGCTTAAAGAATTAGAAGAAAACACAAACAAGCAAATGACAGAACGGAGCAAAAATTTCCAGGATCTAAAAACAGAAGTAGAAACAACTAAGAAAGCACAAAGGGAGACAACTTTGGAGATAGAAAACCTTGGGAAGAAACTAGGGACCATAGACGCAAATATCAACAACAGAATACAAGAAATAGAAGAAAGAATATCAGATGCCGAAGATACCATAGAAACCATGGACTCAACAGTTAAAGAAAATGCAAAATGCAAAAAGCTTGTAACCCAAAATATCCAGGAAATGCAGGACACAATGAGAAAGCCAAATCTAAGGATTATAGGTATTGATGAGAGTGAAGATTTACAACTTAAAGGGCCAGCAAATATCTTCAACAAAATTATGGAAGAAAACTTCCCTAACCTAAAGAGAGAGATGCCCATGAATATACAAGAAGACTACAGAACTCCAAACAGACTGGACCTGAGCAGAAATACCTCCCATCACATAATAATCAAAACCCCAAATGTACTAAACAAAGAAAGAATACTTAGGGCAGTAAGAGAAAAAGGGCAAGTAACATATAAAGGAAGACCTATCAGAATTACACCAGATTTCTCACCAGAGACCATGAAAGCTAGAAGATCCTGGGCAGAGCTCATGCAGACTCTAAGAGAACACAAATCCCAGCCGAGACTACTATACCCAGCGAAACTCTCAATTACTATAGATGGAGAAACCAAGATATTCCATGACAAAACCAAATTTACACAATATCTTTGTACAAACACAGCCCTACAAAGGATAATGGGGGAAAGCACCAGTACAACGAGGGAAACTATACCCTGGCAAGAGCAGGATATTAAGCTTCTTTCATCAAACCCAAAGAGGATAACCACACACGTATAAAATTAAAATCAAAAATGTTAGGAAGCAATAACCACTACTCTTTAATATCTCTTAACATCAATGACTCAATTCCCCAATAAAAAGACATAGACTAACAGACTGGTTACATAAACAGGACCCTACATTTTGCTGCATACAGGAAACACACCTCAATGTCAAAGACAAAAACTACCTTAGAATAAAAGGCTGGAAGACAATTCTACAAGCAAATGGTCCCAGGAAACAAGCCGGAGTTGCCATTCTAATTTCAGATAATATTGACTTTCAACCTAATATCATCAAAAGAGACATGGAAGGTCACTACTTGCTGGTCAAAGGAAAAATCCAACAAGAAGAACTCTCAATCGTGAACATCTATGCCCCAAATACAAGGGCGCCCTCATTCATAAAAGAAACTTTCCTAAAGCTCAAAGTACACATTGCACCTCACACAATAATTGTGGGTGACTTTAACACTCCACTTTCACCAATGGACCGATCAGGAAAACAGAAACTAAACAGGGAGACAATGAAACTAATTGAAGCTTTGAACCAATTGGAGTTAACAGATATATATATATAGAACTTTTTATCCCAAAGCAAAAGAATATACCTTTTTCTCAGCACCTCATGGTACCTTCTCCAAAATAGATCATATAGTTGGTCACAAGACAGACCTCAACAAATATAAGAAGATTGAAATAATCCCATGCCTCCTATCAGATCACTATGGAGTAAAAGTGGTCTTTAGTAACAGTAAACACAACAGAAAGCCCACATACACATGGAAACTGAACAATATTCTACTCAATGATACCTTGCTTAAGGAAGAAATAAAGAAAGAAATCAAAGATTTCTTAGAATTTAATGAAAATGAAGGCACAACATACACAAATCTATGGGACACAATGAAAGCAGTGCTAATAGGAAAACTCATAGCTTTGAGTGCCTCCAAAAAGAAATTCGAGAGAGCATGCACTAGAAGATTAACGGAACAACTGAAAACCCTGGAACAAGAAGAAGCTAATTCACCCAGGAGGAGGAGAAGACAGGAAATCATCAAACTCAGGGCTGAAATCAATCAAGTAGAAACCAAGAGAACCATACAAAGAATCAACAAGACCAAAAGCTGGTTCTTTGAAAAAATCAACAAGATAGATAAACCCTTAGCCAGACTAACCAAAGGGCACAGAGAAAGTATCCAAATTAACAAAATTAGAAATGAAAATGGAGATATTACAACAGAAACCAAGGAAATTCAAAAAATCATCAGATCCTACTACATAAACCTGTACTCAACACAACTGGAGAATCTGGAGGAAATGGACATTTTCTTAGACAGATACCAATTACCAAAATTAAACAAGGATCAAATAGACCATCTAAACAGACCCATAACCCCTAAAGAAATAGAAGGGGTCATAGATAGGCTTCCAACCAAAAAAAGCACAGGATCAGATGGTTTCAGTGCAGAATTCTATCAGACCTTCAAAGAAGACTTAACACCAATACTCTTCAAACTTTTCCACCAAATAGAAACAGAAGGAACACTACCCAACTTCTTCTTCGAAGCCACTATTACGCTGATACCAAAACCACACAAAGATCCAACTAAGAAAGAGAATTTCAGGCCAATTTCCCTTATGAATATCAATGCAAAAATACTAAATAAAATTCTTGCCCACCAAATCCAAGAACACATCAAAATGATCATCCACCATGATCAAATAGGCTTCATCCCAGGGATGCAGGGATGGTTCAATATAAGGAAATCCATAAATGCTATCCACTACATAAAAAAACTCAAAGAAAAAAACCACATGATCATTTCATTAGATGCTGAAAAAGCATTTGACAAAATTCAGCATCCTTTCATGCTTAAAGTCTTGGAAAGGACAGGAATTCAAGGCCCATACCTAAACATAGTAAAAGCAATATACAGCAAACCGGTAGCCAACATCAAACTAAATGGAGAGAAACTTGAAGCAATCCCACTAAAATCAAGGACTAGACAAGGCTGCCCCCTCTCTCCATATCTTTTCAATATAGTTCTTGAAGTCCTAGTTAGAGCAATTAGACAACAGAAGGAAGTCAAAGGGATACAACTTGGAAAGGAAGAAGTCAAACTATCACTATTTGCAGATGATATGATCGTATACTTAAGTGACCCTAAAAACTCTACTAGAGAACTCCTACAGCTGATAAACAACTTCAGCAAAGTGGCTGGCTACAAAATCAACGCAAGCAAATCAGTAGCCTTTATATATTCAAAGGATAAGTAGACTGAGAAAGAAATTAGGGAAATGACCCTCCTCACAATAGCTACAAACACCATAAAGTATCTTGGGGTGACTCTAACCAAACAAGTGAAAGACCTATATGACAAGAACTTCAGATCTCTGAAGAAGGAAATCGAAGAAGATCTCAGAAAATGGAAAAACCTTCCATGCTCGTGGATTGGCAGGATTAATATAGTTAAAATGGCCATGTTGCCAAAGGAAAGCTACCGATTCAATGCTATTCCCATAAAAATCCCAACCCAGTTCTTCATTGAGCTAGAAAGAGCAATTCTCAAATTCATCTGGAATAACAAAAAACCCAGGATAGCTAAAACTATTTTCAACAGTAAAAGAACTTCAGGGGGATTCAATATCTCAGACTTTAAACTTTACTACAGAGCAATAGTGATAAAAACTGCAATATCAGTCAAGTGGGTCAATGGATTAGGATTGAAGACCCAGAAATGAACCAACACACCTATGGTCACTTGGTCTTCGACAAAGGAGCTGAAAGCATCCAGTGGAAAAAAGATAATCTTTTCAACAAATGGTGCTGGTTCAATTGGAGGTCAGCATGCAGAAGAATGTGCATCGATCCATTCTTATCTCCTTGTACCAAGCTCAACTCCAAATGGATCAAGGACCTCCACATAAAACCTGACACACTGAAACTAATTGAAAAGAAACTGGGGAAGACCCTGGAGGACATGGGCACAGGGGAAAAGTTCCTGAATAGAACACCAATAGCTTACGCTCTAAGATCAAGAATTGACAAATGGGACCTCATAAAACTACAAAGTTTCTGTAAGGCAAATGACACCGTCAAAAGGACAAAACACCAACCAACAGACTGGGAAAGGATCTTCACCAACCCTAAATCTGACAGAGGGCTAACATCTAATATATACAAAGAACTCAAGAAAGTAGAACCCAGAGAACCAAATAACCCCATTAAAAAGTGGGGTACGGAGCTAAACAAAGAATTTTCACAAGAAGAACTTCGGAGAGCTGAGAAACACCTTAAGAAATGTTCAACATCATTAATCATTAGGGAAATGCAAATCAAAACAACCCTGAGATTTCACCTCACACCAGTCAGAATGGCTAAGGTAAAAAACTCAGGAGACAGCAGGTGTTGGCGAGGATGTGGAGAAAGAGGAACACTCCTCCACTGCTGGTGGGATTGCAAGATGGTGCAACCACTTTGGAAATCAGTCTGGCGGTTCCTCAGAAAACTGGGCATGTCACTTCCTGAGGACCCTGTCATACCACTCCTGGGCATTTATCCAGAGGATTCTTCAGCATGCAATAAGGACACATGCTCCACTATGTTCACAGCAGCCCTATTTGTAGTAGCCAGAAGCTGGAAAGAACTTAGATGTCCTTCAATGGAGGAATGGATACAAAAAATGTGGTATATTTACACAATGGAGTACTATTCAGCCATTAGAAACAATGAATTCATGAAATTCTTAGACAAATGGATGGAGCTGGAGAACATCATACTAAGTGAGGTAACCCAGTCTCAAAAGATCAATCATGGTATGCACTCACTGATAAGTAGATATTAGCCTAGAAACTTTGAATACCCAGGACATAATCCACAAATTAAATGATGTCCAAAAAGAATGGAGTGGCCCCTGGTTCTGGAAAAACTCAGTGCAAGAGTATAGGGGAATTCCAGAACAGGGAAGTGGGAAGGGGTGGATGGAAGAATAGGGGGACAGAAGAGGGCTTATGGGACTTGCCGGGAGTGGGAACCCAGAAAAGGGGAAATCATTTGCAATGTAAATAAAAAAAATAAAATAAAAAAAAGAAACAATGAATTCATGAAATTCGTAGACAAATGGATGGAGCTGGAGAACATCATACTAAGTGAGGTAACCCAGTCTCAAAAGATCAATCATGGTATGCACTCACTGATAAGTGGATATTAGCCTAGAAACTTTGAATACCCAAGACATAATCCACATATTAAATGATCTCCAAAAAGAATGGAGGAGTGGCCCCTGGTTCTGGAAAGACTCAATGAAACAGTATAGGGGAATACCAGAACAGGGAAGTGGGAAGGGGTAGATGGAGGAACAGGGGGAGGGAAGAGGGCTTATGGGACTTGTGAGGAGTGGGGACCCAGAAAAGGGGAAATCATTTGAAATGTAAATAAAAAAATATATCAATAAAGAAAAAAATTAAATACAAAAAAAAGAAACAAACAAAGGCCCTAGTTTCTTTTCTTTCTTCTTTCTCTATTGAAGCACAAATATTCATTACAATGTCTCGTACATTTAAAGAACATGTTTGGTAAAATTTGCAACTGATTGCTGTGGCTGGAGTCACTTTCTACATCTTCTGCTGGTGCAGAGGGCTATGCTTTCCTGGGATAATTGATATCGGACTGTAATCTGTTCCTCCACATTAATTCCTCTTGAAAACCTCTACACAGTAAAACCATCTTCAAAAAGTCTATTTGTTTTCATAAAAAATTGTGTACTTCTTCCCTTCCCATCTGATATCTGGCATCACACACATTCCACTTAAACTAAAGAACATTTGTTAGTTAATCCAAGAAAACAAGGAGGAACTGAGTGCCTTTCTCTTCAGTGCACAACAGTTAGGAATTACTATATCTTATCTTCTATTACCTAATGCTAGATTCATGCTGAGTTTATTGATGCTCTGTTGTTGAAGCTCTCTGAGTCAGGGAATTATTATAAACTACACAGACACTGGCCTTTTAAAATATGTACACTTTGTATTATTAACAATTAAGCAAGAAAGCAGAAACGACTCACAGAATTTCAAAAGGAAGCATTTAATGATAACTGTTACGGTTCTATGTTATATCAGTGGTTCTCAACCTGTGGGCTGGTTCTCTTTGGGGTTGCAGATCAAATATTTACACTAAAATTCATAGCAGTAGCACAATTACAGTTATGTAGTAGCCACAAAATAAATTTTATCATTGTGGTCACTGCAACATGAAGAAGTTGATTAAAGGGGTTGCAGCAGTAGGAAGAACTACTGCTCTATAAGCACATGTTTGCACATGCTCCCAAAAGGTGCTCTCATTTGGGGAGGCTGTGGAACAGTAGGGATAGTAGGACCAAGTAGGTCACTAAGGACATGCCTTTGGGTTGTACTGATTTTGGGTGCTTCCTGTCCCACTCTCTGTTTCCAGTTTGTCACAATTATATGAGCGGCCACCTCAGGCTCCGGCTGACAAGGACTGAGCTGCTTCTAGTGTCATGTTCCTCCTATTCCCATAACAGGATGAAATCTGAAATCATAAAACAAGCACATTCTTCCTTCCTTGATTAACTTCCTCATCAGGCATTTTTTTTTACAGTGATGCAAAGATAATTTAAGTGAAGGAATATTGGGGTAGCTAAGCAGAAACTCAGCAGGGAATCACAATCACTACCAGGACTGCAAAAGCAAAGAAAAGGTACTGTTCTTTAAGAGATCAAGCCTGTCATAGAAGATAAAGTAAATCACAGCTGCCAAGTGGGACTGTAGTCGAATGCCGAATGTAGTGTGACTAGAGTGCAACACGAACAGTCACAACACTGCCAGTGGCTCACACAGGTGAGGGGCAGGAAATTACAATTTTCTTCTGAAACTTCTGCATTTCAATATTTTATCAATACTTTTAATTACACAGACATTACTACAATCCAGAAAGCAAACAGCCTGGTTGACATGATTATCTCTTTTCAATAATTATCTGTTTTTCGTTCTCAACATACAGGTCCTGAGCTAATATGGGAACAGAAATTCCTTGACTCCCTTTTTTATAGCATTCCATGAATCTGACTGTGCAAGAGAACAATGGCCCATCTTTGCTTTTGCAGACATGATAGCTCATATCACTTGCATGCATTAATGGACTGTCATGAGATCCTCACAGCCTTACCCATGGCATTTGAATCATGTCCACTGTCTTTCCCCATCCCCTCTTTTCCCCCTCATGTCACTTTCTAGTCTTGTCTAGTCCAGAGTCCAGACTTTGAGAGAAAATATCTCCTTGTCTTTCTGAGTCTTGCTTACTCACTTGATATGAAAATCTCATTCTATACAAATAGAGTAAATGAACAAAGATTGGGTCAAAAGTCATGTCCTTTCAGCCTACTGTCTTCATTTTCTTACATTTCAACAACTATGTATCTACAATGCATATGCATACTTTTGTTTTATGAATGAATAAATACATTGCAATATATACTACATTGTTTTGATCCGCCAATTCAACTGACAAATGCCCAGGATGACTCTATAAGTTTACTACTATTAATGGAGACTCAAAATGAGAAGTCTGTCTGTCTGTCTATCTCTCTCTGTGGTGTGTGTATGTGCGCGCGCGCGCGCGCACGTGTGATGAGTTAGACTCCTCCTTGTGACACAGAGTGGCATATGAAGCTCATGTGGATACATTTCTCTTGAGACTTTTTGGAGGCAATTCCACACTGATCTCTGTCTTGGCTGACCTTACGAACATTCCCACCAATAGTGTAGAGAGAGTATTTTCCCAACATCCTTATCAGAATCTGTTATTTAGTTAATTGACAATAATACTTCTGGATTTTTGCCTAAAACTTCTGAGGAAATTTCAATTAAGATTATTTTGAGGAAAACAGAAAATGTGGATACTTTGGTTCACAATAAATCCGCAGAAAGGTAATCATATTATATGTAAATAAAACGTCTCACCTCTTTTACTGGTAACAATGACTCTGGTGGAATAGTGTTTCCATTGGCAATATGCTTCTCTACCATGGCTGCCCTGTTAGATTTCTCCAATATCCCTGAGGAAAGAGACGGAAACAAATACAAAGGAAATAATTAAAATGAGAGAGAGAGGGTGGGGGGAGGAAGAGACAGAGAAAGAAGTAGAAAGAAAGAGAAAGAAAGAAACCAGGGTTGTAGAGACAGCTAAGTCTTTAAGAACACTTAGTGCTCTTCAAGAAGACCTAGGTTCTGCTCGCCGCACCTATTTCCTATTTCAGGCAGTTTAAAACTGCCTCTAATTCCAGACCCAGAGATGTGATGGACCCCAAGCACTGCACACATGTGATGCACATACATATGCTCTGGCATACACACATACATATGAAACAAATAAATCTCATTTAAATAGAACAAACTATTGTAAATGTGATTCACATTAATTATAGAGAAAAACACATACACAGTAGATATATACACATAAGTATACACATATGTGGATACAGAGGGAATATAGTCAGTAAGATATAGGCTGGTGGCAGGCATATACAAGATACAGATTCCTTTCAATATACAACTTAACGAAATGTATATGTTAATTATATTACTACTTGGCACACAATGCATATAAGTCTATACAAATAAAGATCCTTTGTCTCAGTGTAGGTGAATTGTAAAGTTCCAGATTCAGTGACTGTCTTAAACAAATCATCTGGTGGGCCTGCAAGATGGTATAGCAAGTAAAAGCCCCTGCCTGATAACCAAGGTTTGGCCGCCATGACCTTACATCACAGAGAGAATGAACTCCTGAGAGCTGTTCCTTATATCTTATCTCATGTGTCCTGTGTCTCACACACGACCATACACACAAACACACAAAGAGACACACACAGAAACACACAATAAATATAACACAATAAAAAATTAAGTAAGTTGGAGAGGAACTGAGACACTCATTGTTGACTTGTTGCCTCTACCTGCACATAAAAACATGCACATGTATCTGCACACATGTATGTACACAGAAATACATACATGTACCTTCATCATCAACATCATCATTAAAGGACAAAATGCAAAGAAAAATAACAGTATGTCAGGAGAAAAGGTATGTCCTTAGTAATTACAATGCATAATTTTAAAAACACAAACACTGAGACAGACATGACAGAATCACTAACCCTTAAAACGGAACTAATTTTACAGTGTTCTGTTTTATAATGAAGAAACTCACTCTTTCCTATGGAGGGAGAAGAGACCTTCAAAATGTAGTAAATAAACACAAGAAGAAATTGTTCCACTTTAACATAAAGGTTGCATTAATCATAGTTTGATTAAATGAATAATTTAGAACTTACCTATTTGTGGCTTGAAGTTAGCATAGGATGATATATTAAATACTATAATCCCAGTTTTCTTTAGCCTTTAAGAGATTTTAATGATTAGTTTTTCCTTATTTTCTAAACAAACCACATTGGTAGTTTTTTTCAGTTGAGATCTGACCAATAATTTCTTTTAGTAGATAGGTGGTATTTTCCTCCTTAATGTAGTTCTATGAATTTGATTATGGAAATTTTTTAAAGAAGAGAGTTCCCCAGAAAGAAATACATTGTTTTGATGACAAAGTTAATTTGAACACTCGAGTACCCTGAATGCTAATGAAATGCCTATTTAAGTAATCACAGCTCCATTTCTGTTTGGTAAATATCCCCAAATGACCAGCAAGTTAAAGCCTTCATAGTTTCTGGAGCTATTAGAATGTGGTAGGTTAGTTAATAGATGAGTCCTAGTGGAAGAAAGGCTACCGAGGCTGCCGTTGTAGGACATATCGGATCTCTCCAAAAGCAGAAATTACTTTTAACTACCAAGCTATCTCTCCATCCCCAAGTTCTCCTATGGTTAATATCTTGCTATGATATTGTGTATTGGTTACAGCTGATGAACTAAGACATCATTATATATGTTCATAGTTTCCCTTAGGATTTAGCCTTTATCCTAAATAATTCTGTGGACGTTATCAAGTCTATGAGTTCATGTCTCTACTGATGTTTCACATGCGGAGGTCTCCTGCTCTACAACTCTCCCTCTGTAATATAGGCACCATTGCTTCCTCATTCCCTGTCTGTGCGGAGCAGGTCAATGTTTATAGTTTTGTCTTTCCATAGCACTATATAGTAGGAAGTACACAGTATATAATCCTTTTAAATTGCATTCTTTTACTTAGCAACAAGCAATCTTGGTTCTTCCATACCATTTCATGTCTTGATAATCTCTTTATTGATGAATAATATTCCTTTGTATTGATATACCACAGATTGTTTATAGACTCACCTACTGGAGAACTTCTTAGTTGCTTCCAAATTCTGGCAATTATGAATAAAGCTGCCATAAACATTCACAGGCAGGCTTTTGTATGGGCATAAGTTTTCTACTCATTTGGATAGATACCTGGACGTGCAATCCAGATCATATGGTAAGACTATGTTTAGCTTTGTAAGACAGTGCCAAACTGACTAGCAAAGATGCTGTGTCATTTCACACTTCTAGCAGCAATAATGAAGTTACTTTCATGCTGCATATATGACAGAAAGTGATATTTTAGCATTTTTGGATTTTACCTGATCTAGTAGGTATATAGTAATATCTGGTTTTAATATGCATTACCATGGTGATGCACTATTTTGCTGAATCTTTTCATATGCTTAGTTAGTCACCATCTGTCATCTTTGGTTAGATGTCTGTTCAGCTTTTTGATGTATTTTAAAAACAGGTTACTTGTTGTCTTGTTGAATTTTAAAGGTTCTTTGTATATTTGGATATGAATCCATTATCATACATGTATTTTACAATTCTTACTTCTAGTTTGTGACTTTTCATCTTCTTTGTGAACATGCCCATTTAATTAACAATTTCACATAAGAAACTTACCTTCTAGCTAGAGTAGTGAAACTCTAAGACACTTTGCCATAATTTCCATACCCTCATGGTAACAAATGAAGTACAGAACACCTATATGTTCTGTACTTCAATCAATGAAAACCTGATTAAATTACATATAACAATGGAAAAACACTTCAGCATGTGTAGCAAACATGAATATGATTAGCATGTAGATTTCATCAAGTTGTGCATTTACAGAAGCTCTGTGTCTTGTATATGCCTACATCACTATAATACTGGCATTGATCTACATCTTACTGAATATATTCCTTATATATCATATATTTATGTTTATGCATATGTATCTACTGTGTGTGCAGTTTTCCCACACAGTTAATTTTATCCTGCTTTAACCAGTCTATATCAATTAAATCTACAATGGTTGACATTTTCCCCCTTTAGTCTTTGTGTGTGTGTGTGTGTGTGTGTGCATTTCAGACTGTATGCATGTATATCACACACATGCAGGACCTTCCAAGGACAGAAGAGGGCACTGGATTCCCTGGATTGGAGTTACTAGCCGTTTTGAGCTGCTCAAAGTGAGTGCTAGGAACCATGCTGAGGTCTTCTGGAAGAGGAGCCAGTGCTCTTAATGATTAAGCCGCTGTTTTCGTCCTAGTTGTTTTTTTTTTTTTTTTTATAGTCAGTGATTATGAATTTGTTTCCTTCACTTTGATCAGAAAATGTTTCTAAATGTTCTTGTTTGTGAATAAACAGAACCAATGGTTCTGTTGGCATAGGATGATAGGAGTTTCTTACTTTAATATGCGATCATATGTAAATGTAATTGTTTCAACTACAAGTAGACAAGCAGAAAAAAGATGCACTTTCATCTTGAGTATAAGTCCTTTGGTTTGCTCAAAAACTTTATGGAATACATATATTTGTTTTGAATACTATTCAAAGCAAATTTGTCTGACTACTCCACAGAAGCCCATAAAAGCAGCTTATTTTAAGAGGTATTTACCCTGAAAGAATAAGAGTATCTTGAAGTATAATCTTTGCCTATCTGTTTCTGAAAATAACTATCTGCCATTGTTGAGCTGCACTTTAAGTCTTAGGAAAGAAGTTCACTACCTTGTATTTAACATTAACTCCAGACTACATTTCATTTATTCAATGAACAAAGTGCTCAGATGGTAGAGACCCTCTGTTTGTCTTCAAGACAATTAAGGAACATATAATGTTCCTAAGTGTTCCTAAGCCTTTATTTTTTTTATTTGCGGGTGTATAACTATAGATTGAGTAACTTTCCAGTAGTTACATTGATCTTTAAAATATAATACCCCCCAAATTAAAAGGCCTTTAAGAAGCTTAACTTTAAGTGCAAAAGTAAGCAGGGTAATTTTTAGGCAGAATTCATAACACTGAATAAATGCTAATAAAATATTTCATGGACATAACATTCCAACATTTTTATATTTCTTTGTAATTCAACTGGTCTATTTCAAAACTTGGAAAAATAAAATTGCATGAGTTCTTTGAACAACTAGGGAATTATTGTACCTACTTAAAATATAGTAAAGATTCTGTACACACTTCACTGTCTACCTTAGGTTCACCACCTGAAAACACAGGTATTCGCATGAAATCAACAGTGGCCACTCCAAGCATATGCTTAGCTTGCGAACCTCAGAAGAGCACAGAGGGTCACAAGAGTGCCAGCTGCTCACCAGCTCCTCGACCATGTTCTCTGTGGTGCACTTTACACTTCTGGCTAGTTTGCACACTGCCACTTTGCTTTCTTTCACAGGGACTAGAGGTTGGCAGTACTTCCCTGTGACATCCACTTTCACACCCAAATTGGTCTTCATAGGTTCCCATTGTGTGCGCTTCAAAGCAACTTGCCTTGTTGGCAGCTCTAAGTGGGAAGTGCACGTCTTTCTTTTCTTCACTGCTCTTTTCTGGCTCACAAGCAACCTCCCACCAAAAGCTGAATCTGTAGAAGAGACTACATCCAAGAGATAATACCATAACAAAGTATGAAGAGAAGCCCAGGTGGCCACCTTGCAAATTTCCAATGTGGAAGCCTTCGACCTCTCTGCCCAAGAAACAGCTAAAGTCCTAGAGTAATGAGCTTTAGAAACCCTAGGAGCCTCTTTACCTTAACTACATACGCCTCCCTAATACAATCCCTTAACCATCTAGCTAAGGATCTCTTAGAAGCCATTTGACCCCTCTTAAGACCCCCTAAGAGTACAAACAATCTTTCAGAAGATCTGAAATCTTTGATTCTTCTGAGCAAACCCTAAGTGTTCTTCTCACATCCAATTGAAGCAGCCATTGCGCTTTGTCATTGCTGGGACTAAAGAGAGACGAGGACCAAGAAGCCTCTTGGTTAGAAAAACCTCAGATGCCACCTTTGGAAAAACTGAGGAACTGCCCTGAGAACTACTTAATTCTGAAGGAGCATCAGAAATGCCGCCAAATCAAACCCATAAAATACACTCACATTAAAGACACAGTGCGACTGCACTGATATACAGCCAAATAATATCCAATCACTTTCTACATGACGAATAAGAAAACCAGCAAATCTCACCAAACAAATCCCAATAAGAACAAGTACTAATTTTTATTTCTGATAAAAAATTTCTCTTGTAACTACAAAATCTCTGTTCACATTCAGATTACTAAGAGAACTATCAGTTTGGCTAAGTCTGTAAGGTAATAGCAAACATTAAAGTAGAATGTAAAATAATGGTTTGTTTATTTATTTATTTATTTATTTATTTATAATGTGATGGAGAAAAATCTTTGCTTTCTTCAGACTGTTTGGATTGAAAGTTATACAAGGCCACTTTTTGAAGCTCGCAAAGTATGCTCCAATAGAAAAGCCACATGGTTTGTTCTGTTTTCCCTTTGCCATCGCCTAAAAAGAGTTTCTAGCAAAATGTGTTCAACTAGGTACCCTTTGCTTTCTATGGTCACTCAGATTAGGGTATCTTTTCTCTCCTGACTTGAGACGCCAATGCTTTTGATACAAACTGATTTATACTGACAAACTCAAAGATAAAAGTTTCCCCCCCAAAAAATTTTCTTCAAGATAATTTTTTAGAGCCATTTATATAGAGTTGCATAGAGTCAAATCAATCTTGATGTTCTTGCAGAAAACACAACCAAGACCAAAACTAAAATCCATGAATTTCAACATCAAGGAATGCATGGGACATCACAGGAGCCTATGGGACAGCTCTGAAGGTTAGGGTGTTTACTGCCAAGCCTGACAACCTGAATTCAATCCTTGGAACCCACATTCCAGAAGAGAACCCCAATTCCTGAACGCTGTTTTCCTACCTCCATTCGTACACACACACACACACACACACACACACACACACTCACTCACTCACTCAAACACACACACTAAATAAATTCAATATTTATATTCAATATTCCAGCAAATATTATTAATTGGAGTTACAAGCAGGAAAACAGAGGGTGGGATCATAGATATCAAGGAAATTTTAGATTATTGTTTTAATAGCATTTCTAGGTCATCAATATGAAATAAAAGTTGAGTGAATTAAAGAAATTACATTAAACTCATTCATTCTTTCCAAAAAATTGTATAAAATATATTCTGAAGGCCAAAATTATTTTAAGTGTTTGGGCATTGTTAAAAATATTTTGGGGGCTGGGCGGGAGTGGTACATGCCTTTAATCCCAGCACTTGGGAGGCAGAGGCAGGCGGATTTCTGAGTTCAGGCCAGCCTGGTCTACAGAGTGAGTTCCAGGACAGCCAAGGATACACAGAGAAACCCTGTCTTGAAAAACCAAAATGAAAAAATATTTTTGGAACATAAAAATATTTTGAAAAATTAAAAATACATATATCAAAGAAATGTTATATTACTGAAACATTTCTTATACCCATCAGTCAAAAATTATTTCTAAATATTGAATTTGATAACTCAAAATATTGCTTTAATGCATACTACAATTAACATAATATTAAAGATTTTTTTTAGTCATACAGCATTTGGTGACCAATTTAGCAATGACTGTATTATGATGTGATTACAGATTTTTTGATTTGACATAACAATTGCAAAGCCTGTTCTTGAGTGCGTACAGTGTCTGCAAGCCTCAGCAAGGCTCAGCCATAATCTAATACAGTGACATAACCCTTCTTTTTTCTTAAAATTAATAGGCAACACCTTTCCTTCAATAATTGGTTATTTCAGCTACTGCTCTAACCATCTTAGTCATAGTGCATGTAAGGAAGATAAAACCCTCTCTCAGAACTGACACATAGTGTCCAGGGCTAAAGTAGATGAAAACAAGATGATTCTAGCAGACAGACCTCGACATTTTGAAGTTCACTCTCTTTATCATCTGAAATGAACTGTATAAAGTATGTGAGAAAACATTACATTTGCTGGGCATGATGGATGAGTACAAGTAGGTAATACCAGTTCTTTGAGGCCTTAACATATCACCAATAATTTAGAAGTCTTAGTGTTAAAGATTCTCTGAGCCCAAATCAGCTCCATTTAGATAACCAGATAGTGTTCTAATTATCACCTAATTAAGTCTACATTTCCTGTTTGTCTTTTGTTTAAAGAATTTTATGTCTTATATTCTTGTTAGCATGACAAGTCTGTACTCCACCCCCTCCCTCTTTTTTATGACAAGCTGAAGTTTGGTAAAGGAATGGGTTATACACTAAAAGAGAGTTCATATGATACGAGTCTGACTCCTGGGGGACATTGAACATGGGCAATGCCATGGGCGGGACCTGGCAACATCACCCTTATAAGTGTCAGCATCATAAACTGTAGACTTTATCCAAAAATATAAGGCAAATAAACTGCCTTCCTTTCTAAATTATCCAGTCTCACATATTTTGTTACAGCAGTAGAAAATCAACAAACACAACAATCAATATTACTTTATAATAGTGCTACCTAACCCTAACATTAACCTGAATGGTAGGAAGCCATTTACTTATGCTCAACACAAAACAAATGTCAACCCCACTATCTATTCTAATTTATAAGCCAAAGTAAATGAAAAAATATAAAACTCTACACAGAGAGGGGCGAGAGGGTTCTTTCTCTTAGATTGTGGTTTACATGTTGAAAATTTTAGCTAGTTAATTCTTATTTCCCTCAATTTGTTTTGAAGATGTAGTCATTCCCTCAGCATGCCATACATGAAGAATTTTGTACCTCTTTAAGAATAAAATAACCCTTACAAATAAACATATGGCAACAAAAAACATACCTTGACCACTGCCTTTGAGTTCTACTGCAATTTTCAGAACCATTACTTCAACCTACAAGGTGAAGCCTTCTTCAAAGAGATTTTGTTCCAATTAACGTAGAACAAGATATTATAAGATTACAATTAGTGTTTGTAATAATTCACATTTATTTATTGGTGATTATATCCTTTAAATATCTTACATATGATTTAGTATGCTAAGTCACTTTTACAACTCCATTTTACATGTCAAAATCTGAAGCATCTGGCCCTAGAAATAAAGAGAAAGCTAGTGTACCCATGTAAGCCTACTCTGAGGACGAGGGAGCTAAGCCTCAGGAGATGAGGAGGAACACTGCTGGACATAGGCCGCTGGCTGGTTGGCAGCAAGGACACGGGGACTATACCACCCAGCCTGCCTTTCACAGGACAGGCTATGGTTCTTTGCTGCAGGGGGAGGTACGATTATAGTCAAGGAGAATTATCCAAAACATATTTAGGATGTTTTTGCCCATTAGCATTAAGGACTCTCAAAGTACAAAAAAAAATAATTGTATTCCATGCTAAATATTAATCTAAACAACTTCAAAACATACTACTTTCAAATAACAGTACAGATTTAAAGTGGGAGGGAGCAGAGAAAAAAATGTCCATGCACACTTAACTAAAGAGCACAGTACCTGGAGAACTCCTGGACATCTGAAACAATGAAAGTTTTTCTTCAAACATCTCCCGAATGTTGTTTTCCAGCTTCACAAAGGATTCTGTGAGCTGTGACAAGGCTCTGAGTTCTTCTAAGGATAGAGAAGGGCGTCTTTCCTTCTGTGAGCATGCAGGGCTGACTGAAAAGAGAAGATAGACACTGTTGGGCAATTTAATGACTTCTTTGGAAAGTGTTAGAACAATCTTTTTATTTTATACATCATAAAGTTAAAGGATGCTTTGTTATCTAGGCAAGCTTGCTCATTAAGAAATGGCTCTGCCAGCACCTGACATACAGAGGCGGGCCATTTCACTGATCAGGGTGTCCGCAATGGAGGACTTAGAGAAAGGACTGAAGGAGCTGAAGGGGTTTGAAACCCCATAGGAAGAACAACAGTATCAACCAACGAGAGCTCCCAGGGTCTAAACTATAAACCAAGGTGTACACATGGAGGGACCCATGGCTCCAGTCACATATGTAGCAGAGGATGGCCTTGTCGGGCATCAATGGAGGAGAGGCCCTTGGTCCTCTGAGGCTTGATGCCCCAATGTAGGGGAATGCAAGAGCAGGGAGGTGGGTGGGAGTGAACAGGTGGATTGGGGCACAACCTCATAGAAGCAGAATCTTCTAGGAGAATCATTTCTTCCAAGAAGCTAGAGATAAATATTATCTTTGATGCAATTAAGACAAATGATTAGATTGGCTTACAGTTACAAACTGAAATTGACATCTTATGTAATTTTGGCTTTTTTCAGTCTAGGAAATTTTAATTCTGATCATGAAGAAACATCAGACAAATTCAAAGGACAGTGTGCAAAATAGATTGTCATTACCTTTCCAAAAAATCCTCAGAAATAATACAGTGTAGAAGAATGTAAAAGACACAACCTGAAGCCACTATTTGATCAACATTTTACTTGAATATAAGGAACATCAATTGGGCAATTTGGGGCAAAATGATAATAATATTCATTATCCAATGTTCTTTTCACATGCTGCTTAGTATTTTGGTTTAAACTGAAATGTAGCTATGCTATAGACACCTTTTAATTTGGGGTAATTCTGAAGAATATAAGTAAATATTTGCCGCATAGTCTTAACTTAAAAAACAGTTTTGAGGAAAAAGGGAGAGAGGCAAAGAGCTGGAGAGGGTCTACAAATGTAGACTTTCGGCAAAATAATATTTGTGCACTTGAAGAAAACTGGGAATTTTCCCTGGTATCCACCTTTCTTTATGACTCTGAAATTTAAAATATAAAAGGAAAACATTGAAAGAACTCCTCAAACTGTATGTATCATTAAAAAGAAACAGATCAGCATATGCAAATGGGTGCAAACTATGTAAGAGATACATAGTGCATGAGGCCCAGCTTAAAAGTTCCTCCAGTCTGAATGAGTGTGGTAAGTACAGTTTATCCGTACAAAAACAACTTAAACAAAGATTGATGTTTTTTCCTCATAGCTACAGTGCCAGTCAAATCACACTGCCATTTAATAAGAGCAGAAAACACAAGACAATTAGGAGTGGGGAGAAGAACCCCTTATAAGCACCTTTAATTTCAATTTGTTGAAGGATTAATTGTAATTAGCAAATTTGTACTACTCACTACAAAAAAACACAGAAATTTTAGCAGAAGCCATGAAGAGTATCGGTCAGAAACTGAGTTAGGAGCTGACAAATTCACATGAAAAAACAGATTACTTTCCTTACGTGAATTTAGAAAGAAGGCTTCAGAGACTTTCATTTTTTTTTTAATTTTTTTATTCGATATAATTTATTTACATTTCAAATGCTTTCCCCTTCTCTAGCCCCCCCACACTCCCCGAAAGTCCCGCAAGCCCCCTTCTCTTCCCCTGTCCTCCCTCCCACCCCTTCCCAGTTCCCCGTTCTGGTTTTGCCGAATACTGTTTCACTGAGTCTTTTCAGAACCAGGGACCACTCCTCCTTTCTTCTTGTATCTCATTTGATGTGTGGATTATGTTTTGGGTATTCCAGTTTTCTAGGTTAATAACCACTTATTAGTGAGTGCATACCATGATTCACCTTTTGAGTCTGGGTTACCTTACTTAGTATGATGTTCTCTAGCTCCATCCATTTGCCTAAGAATTTCATGAATTCATTGTTTCTAATGGCTGAATAGTACTCCATTGTGTAGATATACCACATTTTTTGCATCCACTCTTCTGTTGAGGGATACCTGGGTTCTTTCCAGCATCTGGCAATTATAAATAGGGCTGCTATGAACATAGTAGAGCATGTATCCTTATTACATGGTGGGGAATCCTCTGGGTATATGCCCAGGAGTGGTATAGCAGGATCTTCTGGAAGTGAGGTGCCCAGTTTTTTCATTTTACTTCAGTTAAGAAACTAAGATACTGCTAGAAAAGGGGAAATCATTTGAAATGTAAATAAATTATATCAAATAAAAAAATTAAAAAAAAGAAAAAACTGATAAAAAAAGAAAAGGAAAAAAAAAGAAAGAAACTAAGATACTGGCATCAAACTTAATCCTATAAACATTGTGTTTTAGTGAGATCCAACAAAACTCTCATTTCATCCTTGCAGGTAGTCTGAGAAAGCTATCTACCAACCCATCTGTAGAATTGAGTCCTATTACTAAAAAGCAAAAAACATTTATAAGTACCTACAAAAACTCTGTATTTATCACCACATTAACCATAACCCCGCATACACAAAACCCCATATCTAAAGAACTCATCTTCTGTCTATGATTGTTCTAGAAGGATGCACAAGTCATCAAGTACACAAGTAGAATACATAAAAACAATTAAAAAAAAAAACATCATTCCAAAAGGAAAAGAGAAAGGAACATAGTATGTCCCATATAATAATTTATCGGACTGTGCGCGTGTGCACACGCGTGTGCATGTGTGTGTGTGTATGTGTGTGTGTGTGTGTGTGTGTTTATGCACTTGTATGTACATCGAAATTAGAGGTCAACCTTGGGCACCCTGAGGGAGCTGTTTACCCGTTTAGGAAGAGTCTCTCACTGGTACCTAGACGAGGCCTAGGTATTCAGCTGTCCTTAATGTCACCAGAGATTTATTTTAAGCTTGGTTTATGCTTAAAAGAAGTATAAGCAGCCAGTAACATTTTGAAGTCCTAACTTTTAGACCTCACATATTTTAAAAACAACTTGAAAATTCTTTTTTTTTTATTTTTTATTGAGTATCTTCTTCATTTACATTGCCAATGGTAAAACCTTTCCCAGTTCCCCCTCCCAAAAGCCCCCCTCAACGATTCCCTACCCTTCCTCCCTCCCCCTGCCTCCATGTATATGCCCCTCTACCCTACACAGTCCCACCTCTCCCCCAACTTCTGCCCCCCAGATGTTTCCCTTTGTTGTGGCTTCTATTGAGCCTTTACCTGACCAAAGACCACTCCTCCCACTGATGCCCCAAAAGGCATTCCTCTGCCACATTTTTGGCTGGAACCATGTATACCCCTTGGTTGATGATTCAGTCCCTGGGAGTCTTGGGGTGTCTGGGTGTCCAAAGTCATTGTTTTTCCCGTGGGGCTATATACCCCTTCAGCACCTCCGGACAACCCTCCAGATCCTCCTTTGGGGCCCCCAAGCTCAGTCCAAACTCAGTTGCTAGTTTCTGCTTCTGTATTTGTAAGGCTCTGGCAGGGCCCCTCTGGAGACAGCCATGGCATGCTCCTTTTGGTACAAGCTTCTCATCATATTGTCGGGGTTTGCTGACTATTTATAGGATGGATCCCCAGGTAGGGCACTCGCTGGGTGGCCTTTACTTCAGACTCTGCACCACACATTGCCTCCCTTGTTGCTCCTGTGAGCATTTTGTTCCGTTTTTCAGAGGAACCATAGCTCCCTCACTTAAGTCCTCCTTCTTGAGCTTCCTGTGCTGGGTGAATTGCAACTTGTTTATTTTGAGCTTTTGAACTAGCATCCACTAATTAGTGAGTGCATATCATGCGCTTTCTTTTGTGACTGGGATACTTCGATCAGGATGACACTTTCTAGTTCCATCCATTTGCCTTCCTTTTCATTAAATTCTAAACAGTCTTTGATTTCTTTCTTTATTTCTTCCTTGACCAAGGTATCATTGAATAGAGTATTGTTCAGTTTTCATGTGTATGTGCACTTTCTGTTGTTTTTGTTGTTATTAAAGACCACTTATACTCCATAGTGATCTGATAAGAGGCATGGGATTATTTCGATCTTCTTATATTTGTTGAGGTCTGTCTTGTGACCAACTATATGATCGATTTTGGAGAAGGTACCATGAGGTGCTGAGAAAAAGGTATATTCTTTTGTTTAGGATGAAAAGTTCTCTCTCTCTATGTGTGTGTGTGTGTGTGTGTGTGTGTGTGTGTGTGTGTGTGTGTGTGTGTTAAATCCAATTAGTCAAAAGCTTCAATTAGTTTCACTGTCTCCCTGTTTAGTTTCTGTTTTCCTGATTGGCCCATTAAGAAAAATGCAGTGTTGAAGTCACCACAATTATTGTGTTAGGTGCAATGTTGCTTTGAGCTTTAGTAAAGTTTCTTTTATGAATGAGGGTGCCCTTGCATTTGGAGCATAGATGTTCAGGATTGAGAGTTTTTTTGGTGAATTTTTCCTTTGACCAGCAAGAACTGTCCTTCCGTGTCTCTTTTGATGACATTATGTTGAAAAAAAAAAAAGAAACCTTTACTTGGGTCCAGTTGAAGTTTGAGGTATTACAAATGATTACAGAATAGCAAAGAAGCACCCTAAGAAACATCCTCAAGAGTTGAAGTACTATAACTTAATTACCACTTGTCTGAAATCATGTAGGGGGCCTGTGGATTGTCCATGATGTGGATTCACTCTCAGGGCCTGAAGTTACAAGGACCTTGTATTGTACAAAAAAACAATATTAAGGGTAAGGCCATTTTAATTCAATGGCTCTTCATAACTTATTAAAGAAAGCCATATAATACATATGACCTAAATCTAATAATTTTTGTCCCAAAGAAGCAAAGATTACTGAGGAGGCTCACTAATTATTAGTCCTTATTTCCTATCATTCTTAGACCAGAATTCTCCCAAGGGGCATTGTGAGGGCTCTTAATTGATGAGGAAAATAATTCTGTGATAAATTCATTTGGTGAAAGGCCAATTAAAACAAAATTAAACACAAAGGATGAAAGTGCATTTCCCCAAACTTACATTTTCCACATTGCCTCAACAGACTAATGTTCTAATCACACTTTACTCAGGAGTTCTATTTCTGGGCTTACTAGACTCCGTCACACTCACCAGCACAGGACAGGACATCTTCAAGCAGAAATTTGTCTTGTAACATTCATTATTATTCTCTCTTTTCATTTTACAAATCATCTGTTTAGAAAACTTCATCTGCATAGAACTAGGCATCATCCTTTACAAACTAAGCTAATTTAGCAATCATTTATGCATTTATTAAATAACTGGTTTAGCTAATTAATTATTTACATCTATATGAAACTGTTTTGCTTTCTTTTTTATATTTTTAAAGAATGAAGCATATTTTTATATAATGAAATGGAAAGGTCTTCGACATACATCGTCATATACAGAAGTATAACATACTCCAAAACTGTGAAAAAATATGCCCCAAATACAAAGGATATTTCTGAAAGCATATTCTTTTTTATTAGATATATTCTTTATTTACATTTCAAATGTTGTCCCCTTTCCTGGCTCTCCACCCCCTACCCCTGAAAATCTGCTAACCCATCCCCCCTCCCCATGTTCACCTGCTTCCCTGTCCTGGTATTTGACTACACTGCTGCATCAGGAACAAGGGCCTCTTCTCTCTTTGATGTCCGATAAGGCCATCCTTTGCTGCCAATGGATCTGGGCCATGGGTTGCTCCATGTTTACTCTAGGGTTCATGGTTTAGTCCCTGGGAACTCTGGGTCTACTGGATGGCTCATAACATTGTTCCTCCTATGGTGCAGCAAACCCCTTCAGCCCCTTAGGTCCTCTCTCTAGCTCCTCCATTGGGGACCCTGTGCTCAGTTCAAAGGCTGGCTGAGATTTTCCTCCTCTGTATTTGTCATGCACTGGCAGAGCTTCCCAGGTGACAGCTATACATTTTGTCAAATGTTTTTACAGCATCCAATGAAATGACCATGTGGCTTTTTTCTTTGCTTTCAATGAAGCTTATACATATGTGATAATACAAGGAATCACATTGCTGATTTAATTAATAATTATTAATTCAAACAATTAATTCAATTAACCATTGGATTGCCCATTATTGCTGATTGAATTAATAAACATTGCTTTGCTTATATGAAGAACTGAGACATGATATATATATATATATATATATATATATATATATATATATAAAATTTCTTATACATATATAAGAAATATTGATTCTAATTTAAATATTAATATTATAAGGGGAAATTAAAATATTAATTTAGAGCAAGGCTTTATCATCAATGAGCAATGATTGTAAGTAATAATAAAGGTTTAGGTGGCTATAATTCCTGTGTTATGTTAATCATTCATCTCTGAAAAAACAATATGAAAACCTATACTTTATTTTTAAACTCATATTATTTACTCCTATAATAAACTGCAACTTTTAAACTGAATGATTTTCTATATTTATTAATTAACTTATTTATTTTTACACTCCATATTTTCAAACTTTTTTGGCCAAGGAACATCAGCCAATTTGCCAACAAGTCTATTCACTCTTGAGATTTTCAGGAAAATAGTCCCTGGGCACCCTTGTGTGATTTTGAGTAGTTCTGTGTGTGCTGTGGCTTTCTCCTCCCCTGGGAATCCTTTAATTCTGAGTGTGTGTAGCTCATTTTGATAGTATTCTTCCCAAACTCTTGGAAACTGTTGCTCTTAATGTCATAAAAATCATTTCTGAAAATTAATGAATGTATTCTACACTTATCTTGTGAAAATTATCCACAAAATCAGTTTGAGGGCTAAAGCAAAATATCTGGGGTCCATATATGGCTAGGAAAAGAACAGTCCAGGACCCTACGAACCATGAACAAAAGACAGAGATAAACACTCAGTGCTGCAAATGACTATGATAAATATAATCCTAATAATGATTGCTAAAATAATAATAAAAGAATTATCGTTGGCGAGGTTAGGTGGTATATGAATCACTACACTCTGGAGATATTGGGAAAGGATTATCAATTCAAATTCAAGGTCAGTCTGGTCAAGATTGCAAGGCCCTGTCTCAAAACAATAGCCAAACAGAAGCCTTTGGTCTAGGTACCTTTATTCCCTAGGTACCCGTATACCTATATTATTATTTTATAAAGTCAACTGAAAAGAAGATGTACAAAGACACAAATAACTTTTCATTAAATTCCATTTCATCAGCCAGGCAGTGGTAGTGCACACCTGTAATCCCAGCACTCTGGGAGGCTGAGGCAGGAGGATTTCTGAGTTCGAGGCCAGCCTGGTCTACAGAGAGAGTTCCAGGACAGCCAGGGCTATACAGAGAAACCCTGTCTCGAAAAAAACAAATCCAAAACAACAACAACAAAAAAAATCTACTTTATCCATGCTCAAGTATTTTAAATTAATTTTTAGCTTACTTTACAGTGTACTGTGTTTCATTATGGTGTCTCATTTCTTCCCATCCTCCACTATGGCTAAAGTATCTGAGAACAGTGGGGAAGGAAGCTGAGTAAGAACAGAGTATATGCACACACACACACACACACACACACCTATGATACCATCATAAAGAAAATCTTTACTTCCTTTTTTATGCTAACTTAAAACCTAATGTTATAATGATGCCGTCATTATTTCTGGAGAAAATGTGGTCCAGGTGGAGGAAATTTTGGAAGGAACATTTCATGAAATCGCCATAAACTCAGAAAAACTTGTTAGAGGATAAACAGTGGAGGCCTATTTTGTATCAGTGTGTATGTATGCATTTATATGTGTGTATAAATGTTTAAGGATTTGTAGAAGTGTGTCTGTGTGTGTGTGTGTGTGTTGTGTTGTGTGCATGTTTATGTGTGTATGTACATAAAGGCTGGAGTAAAATCAGCCTCAGGAATGTTGGCTGCATCCTTTGAGGCCTAGATATATTGGTCTGGAGTTCACCAGAGCAGGCCAGCCTTGCTGGCCAGCAACCACACCCACATCTTCCTGTTTCTGCTTCCCCAAGGTGGGATTTCAAACCTGTACAAGTTTCTAATGGAACTTGATTTCTAACGCTTGTGAGACAAAAATTGCATGGGTCAAGCTCCTTCTCTCTGAGCAGAAGTTCTTCAAAGACATTCTCAGGGAAAGAAAAAAATCTTTCCCTGAGGCTAGAAACTGTCCAGTGTCTTCAATTATGTTTCAGGATCCAACACAATCACACATACAAATAACGAACTAAAAATAACTTGCTAAAAATAAAAACCAAAACCAAGAATGAGATCTCATGGGTCCTAGGATATAGATGGATTTGGTTGAAAACAAATAGATTCGTTTTTCAAAACAATAAGTAATTAAATTTGTAAATAAAGAAAAATGATGACAGTTTATGAAATCTTACAGTATCTGTCTGACAAAAATATCTAAAAATCAACACAATGCAATATGAAGGGGAGACCTAAAATTTATTCCAAAATAGGATTTTAACATGTTTAATTTTTAATAACTCCTTACAAAAATAACTGATTAAATAAAATGTACTGAAGGTATTCTAGAATTTTTGCCCTAAATTAAATGTGTGTATGTGAACACAGGCATATATAAAGTATATATTTATATAAATATACATATGGATGCATAGTCATAAAGAATATAGATTAAAGACTACATATTGAACAGCATTTTTGCTTTCTCTGGTAGACAAAACAATCCTACTGTCTTCTAGTGAAATGTAGTATACTGGAAATCAAACGAGAGAAATATTAGGGCTCCTCACATTGATCTGCAACAAGCAGCCTTTGGAAAAATATCAAACTCCAGCTAACTCAGATGAAACCATAGAAATACAGGCAGCGGCTGAAAGGACATATTATTTTCCAAAACCATTAGCAACAGAATTCTTGTTAATAATAGCATTAAGATACTAGAGGAAAATGAGAAGCTGCAAAATCAGATAAGCTGAAACTGGTGGATCAGGATAATAGGATGAAAGGCACACATTTCAGCTCTCCCAAGAAGGAACATTAGACACCCTGTTATTGACTGTAAGTGGATCCATTTTCGGTGAGCAGGAATTCTCAGTCCAACAGACAGGCTATGTAAGAAGAGGCGACATGCAAAGGCTACTCAAAGTCTTATTATTCTGGATGATATTCATGACATAATCCAAATGGAATATATTTGTTCAAGTAAAGGAAACTTTCAAACAGCACTATAACATGAAAGCAGCAGGGGCTGCGCAGGGGCAGAGAATGAGCAGCACTTTCTGCACGCCCCGCGTCCTCTCCTGGGAGTAGGTGGAACTCAGAGCCCAAACCTGGGGTCCTTGAAG